>NC_067311.1:9546405-9777175 GCF_020740795.1 Apus apus | reverse complement strand
TCTTTATTTTCCCAACGCTTGTTCCTCCCCAAATCATCCCTTGCTGCAGGAGCATCTCCTGGTGGCCTGCAGGGGTGAAACGTTTTAATTGACCTGCAGGACCACTGTACGCAAGTAAATGTATGCTAATCTCTGAACACACATGCAGGAGGTCATCATGGACAGACACGCAGGAATCAATATGATTAGGTGAATGCCGTTTATTTTATGTGCCAACCTTCTTATATAGCCCCCTTGCTGTGTATACGTGTCCGAACCACTCTTGTCATTGGTCAATTGCCATAAAGCCCTGCCACGACCTAAACAGTGATTGGTTCCTAACACGTGCATGCACAGTCATGACTCTCCGCCTCACTTCCTTCTTTGGCACATCCAGAAGTTGGTTACATCGCTGCTCACTTCTTCAGTTGGTAATCCATGGGAACGTTGTTGCTCTGGGGCCCAGGTGTTTTCAGTAAAGGCTGGATTGCTCATATGTCCATTGCTCAGTAAAAGGGCCCTCTACACACACACAAACAGGCAACTCTGATTATCTCTGGGTAAAATATTTTATTTCATAATGTTGCACCTGCTCAATATTGCCAGCTACCTAGGGAACTCAATGGTTTCAAGTGCCCTGTTTCCCTATCCAAGTGCAGCATTAAACCAGCATGAACTGTTCACAACAGCCACACGGCTTCCCCCCCCTCCTCCATACTCTCCCCAAACCCTGCTCTGCCAGCCCCAGCTGGGCAGCCAGCTCCCTCCAAGTAGCCAGCTTGGTTTCCACCCAAGGCAAATTGGCATCTGAGGAGTTAATAAGGTACATTTAGTTATTTTAGCCATTATTACCTCATAAATGCTCACGCTGAGGACAGAGTAAGTTTAATATTTTTCCCCCTTGTCCCCGCATGAACATATGTTTTTAGACTATAGCAGGAAGCCAGATAAGGGGGATCTGGCAGAGGTTTTAGACACAAATTTTACAGCTATACAGAAACTGTTTTCTTAAAGAGTTTTAAATGCATGACTAGATGAAAGCACATTTACATCATATTGTCTTTTAATATGCCTTTATACGCACTGTGCATAACTATTATAAGCAAAATGTGTTCTACAAATAACTGGCTCCGTAGATATTGTAACATTTTGATTTACAACAGTAGCAGCTGCAGTCAGCTGGCAGGTTTTTGGTTTTTTTTTACATCACGTTTTGTCACAAATAACACAGATCTACCAAAAAAGGCTGAGTGTCAAAAGTGCTCCTGTGTATGTGAATCATTGTGTCGGCTCTACATGCAGGCTTTATGAACCTGAAAACAGCAATACGTGTAATGATGAATCTATAGTTGATGTCTCATTCCAGATACCAATCTGTAATCTGGGGGGGTTTCACAATTTACAAACTAATCTTTTATGGCCACTGTATGCTTTGAAAATAGCATAAAGGCTTGCTGATAATTTAATAAAAGTTTTAATACAATGTTGTCATGAATGGACATTTCTAAATGTCCAAGGCAAAAAAAAAAAAAGGCATGGGCAAGCATTGAGCACTTCAACAGTATTTATGTGAGCTGGATATACTACGATCTTACTTGTTTTGCAAATGATAAAATAAGCCATATTATCTTCCTGTCATACAAAAGTATTATATGGTCTTTTGTAGTCAAAGGGTTCCATATAGTTATGCGAGTCTGTCACATTTGATGCAGAAAGAGCAAATAGAAGAGAGAACATAAATGCATTAGAGCATTAAAGTTTGCCACATTTGAGACTTCAAAAATACTTATTCAAGATACTCGAAAAGGAGCTGAATTTTTGCATACACTTTGTGATTGACAAGATACTGACACTCATATTGCATTTTATAATAGTGTCACCGTTTGACTCAGGTTCGACAACAATGCTCTCGATCCCCTCCCCCTCCCACCCAGGTGGGGAAGGAGAGAGAGAAAAAGAGAGAGACTTTGCTGGATTACAAAGTAAACTACACAGCTTTAATAAAACACTAATTATATAAGAAAATATATACAATTCTATAGGAATGTGTTCAGGTATATGCAAAAGCCTCTCGCCTCCCCCCCACCCCCAGCAACTTCCGCAGCACTCTCCTTGGCTGCGAACAGTCCCGGAAAGTCCCGGACTGCTGCCACTGGAGAGAGCAGCAGAGTTATGAGGGTCAGGAGAGCTCAAGCGTAGGGTTGAGGGTGATGGATGGACAGAGTCCTCCCTGGATGCTGGCCATGGATGGAAGAGAAGGGAAGAAGAAGCAGGAAGGAAGTTTTCTTCTGTGATCTCTGACCTTCCTCTGAGCTTACGTAGATATATGGAATGAAATATCTCTGGCCAATTTTGCTGTCTGTCTAATACAGCCTCCTATGGGGGGGTCAGAGATCTCCCCGTAGTGTCTGAGCTGGCAGAGTAAAGGTGCGATCTTGAAGACCCAGCAGTTAGAAAAACATTCCACTGTTATCAGTCTTAGTTGGAACGCTCTGGTGCTAGTTAAAAGAAAGCTTACTGAAGGAAGAAAAAATCAGTAAAAGGAAAATTGGCTTCATCCTGGCTCAAAACAGGACAAATAGTTTTCCTGTATTTCTTGCATTTCTTCATTGGTATATATAGGAGCTAAACTCATGAGCCATAAAGAATTTTTTTTTTACTTTTGAATGCCTATCTATTTAGTCATATTTAAATATTGTTAACCCTGTAAGATATATATAATAGGCTCGTAAAAATATATATTTTAGGGTACGTAGGTCTTGGAGTAAGCCATTTTGCTGTCTTTCTTTCATTCACGCCTCTCAATAACTGTTGTCCCAGTTATCCTTTTTTTTTTTTTTTTTTTTCCTCTCTTTTTGTCTGTTTACGTCTCTCTCTTGCAGTCAATTTGAGTGAGAGACATCGTTTATGGAGGCCGGTTCTCCACAACTATTTACTTAACTTTGTCTCATTAAAGCATTAAAAATAGAGACTTGTAAATCTTACTGTAGCATTTTGTGCTTTCTCTTTGATTAGATTTCTTATTTTTATTTAAAATATCCCATATTTTTTAATTCTTACTATAACCTGTGGCCAAAACTCCCAACCCTGCTGCTCTCTCACTACTCTTCAACAGAATGGGGTAGAAATAGGATTTGCAGGAATACTGCTTACCAAACGGACTTGACTTGGGGAAAATTAACTTAGTGCCAATTAAGGTAGATTTAGGTAGTGAGAAACAAAGACAAACGAAAACAACACCTTCCCCACCACCACCTTTTCCCAGACTCAACTTCACTCCTTCACTCCCAACTCCTTTACCTCTGCCTTCCCTGTCCTGAGCAGCACAGGGGATGGGGAGGGCATAGTTCTCTGCTGCTCCCTGTCATGCTTTTACCCTGCTCCAGCGTGGGTCTTTCCACAGGCTGCAATTCCTTCAGGAAATATCCAACTGCTCTGGTGTGGGGTCCTCCACAAGCTGCACTGTGGATACCTGCTCCTGGGTGGTGTCTTCCATGGGCTGCAGGGGAATCTCTGCTCTGGGGGCCTGAAGCACCTCCTCCCCCTCCTTTTTTCTCTGACCTTGGTGTTCACACTGCTGTTTCTCACTCTCTTCCCCCCCCTTATGTCTGTGTGGCCTTTTTTACCCATTCTTAAGTATGTTTGCACAGAGGGGCCACCAACTTGGCTGATTGTCTCAGCTACAGCCTGCGATGGTTCTGCTGCAGAGCCAGCTGGAACCAGCTTTGTCTTGTGCAGGGCAGCCCCTGACCTCTTCTCACAGAGGCAGCCCCCCTCCCACTACCAAAACCTTTCCATGTAAAAAAAAAAAATTACCTGCTGTTTACTTGAGGTCTATCACAAATCTTTGACATTATGCTAGATGCTGCTTCAAAGGTCACACAGCGCAACTTAGTACATCCGTCTAATATTTGTAACTATTTAAAAGTGCCTGAAACAGAACATAGCTTTTGTTCACTGAGCCAGATGAAGCAATTGGGAGGGAGCAGAAAGTTAAGGAAGAATTTTATTATTATTATTGTTGTTTAAGAACCTGGGAGGTGTCAAGTTCTTCAGAAACACTGTTTATTAGTACTTCAAACATATTCAATATAATCCACATTCAAAACCTGAACACAAAAGAAATAAGGGGGACTTCATCTGTTACTGTAAGTAAATCCACATGACTCACTGAGGATTCTGCAATACTGCTTGAACCTACTCAAGCTTAACATTATATAGGAAATTGGGAAACAAGGACTTTAGGAATTACCTGTAGTGCATATACGGTTGATGGAATTTAGAAAACACGAAGAGAAACATTCTGATGCGTCTGCTCAAAAAGTAAGATTTTTCAAAACCGTAGCAAAGGACGAGCACACTTTCACAAAAGGAACATATAAAGACACAATCACATGTGCCTGCCACAGAAAAAAAAAGTCGTGTGGCAACGTGCTAGTTAATCTTGGCTGGCTGCCAGACACCCACCAAGCCACTCTCTCACTCCCTCACCTCAATAGGAAGGGGGATAAAATAACATGGACAAGCTTGTGGATAAGGACGGGGAGATCACTCACCCATTACTGTCACGGGCAAAACAGACCAGGATTAATATAATTAAATTAACAGAAAGTAATTTCATTTATTGATAACTGAAAATAGAATATGATAATGAGAAAGAAAAACAAAACTTCCCCGCTGGAAGGGAGATAGCAGATGAGTTGTATATGCACAAAAAATAAGATTTATTGCAAACAGCACTGGGGTCTTAAGTATTTTTAAACTAAAAAGGCACAAGCACAACCAGATTGTGAGGAAATTGGGATATTAGAACAGAATGTTGAAGCAATAATGCAAAAGCTATCTTAACAATAAAATGTACCACTAATAGTCGTGTCAGTCGATAATGATTAACCATTTTGTCCTGGTTTGAGCCAGGATGAAGCTGATTTTCCTTTTACTGATTTTTTTTTTTTTTCCTTCAGTAAGCTCTCTTTTAACTAGCAGCAAGTGTTCCAGCTAGTGGACTGATAACACTGGAATGTTTATGTTACTGCCGACGTCCCATCTGAGGCACTACCGGGAGATCTATTATCCCCCCCAAACCCTCACCCCATAGGGGAGGCTGGTCTAGACGGACAGCAGAATTGGCCAGAAATATCCCATTCCATATATCTATGTAAGCTCAGAGGAAGGTCAGAGATCACAGAAGACATCTTCCTTCCTGTCTCTTCTCCCCTTCTCTTCCGTCCATGGCTGGCATCCAGGGAGGACTCCATCACTGTTGACCCCTAGGTCTGCACATTCCTTTCCCTTATAACTCTACGCTCTCTCCAGCAGCGGTCCGGGACTCTTCACAGGTAAGGAGTGTGCCATGGGAGTTGCTGGGGGAAGGCAAGAGGCTGTTGCACATTCCTGAACACATTTGTATATAAATGTACATATTTTCTTTCATCCTTACTGTTTAATCAAAGCATTATTGTGCCCTGTCATTCACCATTTAACTCCCCAATTTGGCCTGTAAGAAAACCCAGTGGTAAATGGAGAATGACAGTCGACTACAGGAAATTGAATGCCAATACAGATGCACTCACAACTGCTGTACCTAACATTGCTGATCTGGTGCTAGAAATCCAGGAAGCAGCACATCCAGCGCTGGCCTCCCTGGACATGAAGGATATGTTCTTCCAGTCCCTCTAATAGTATTAGAGAAAATTTCTGAGCGTGGTGGTGGGGGTGCTTTCAAACTATCACCCTGTCGTGGGCCGGTATTGGGGGGCTACCGGCTGTCAGGATGTTTCCGCGACTTCCCCCCCCAATGTGGAGAGGTTTGTGAATAAGCCCGAGGGTCACACGTGGCGTTCGCCTCTCACAGAGGAACAGCCACTGCGGGACCGTATCTTAGAGGGTAGATTAGAATACCCTCCCACCATGCTCACAAATTGTTACTGAAACCAATGTTTAGTTTACGAATTAATCGGTTTATTAAGGGTCAACACAAATTAACGGAACAAGGTTCAGGAGAGGTTGTCTAGGTGTATATTGGAAAAGGGATTCAAAGGCACTATGGTCTTATTAAAGACACACTCCAAGGAGGAGTGTAAAATCAATGGAGTGAAAGAGTAGGAATTGAGCCCGCCAGGAAAGTTAGAGAGTGTGTGTGTGTGTGTGTGTGTGTGTGTGTATGTGTGTGTATTTACCCTCCTTCCATAGTGCGTGGTTCCTCGGGATGCAGCTGGCAGGCTCGGCAGGAGATCCGTGGGGGGGGCCGGCTTCCCGGTAACCGGGGCGACCCCTCCCAGCAGCAGCAGCAGCTGCGGCAAGCACGGCTTTAGTCCCGAAGTGGGTGGCGAAGGCAGGCTGGGCAAGCTCCTACTTTGGTCCGGTTTGGTTTAGGCTGGGCAGGCAGGGTCCCCGGGGAGCGGGCACGGTCCCCGGGGAGCGGGCACAGGCGACCCCCCCATTTCCCTCTCGGCTCCTCTGGACAGCGAGGATGGTGTTCCAGGCAGGTCCAGGTACTGCAGCAGGGTCTTGTTCCAGTCAGGGAGAGAGAGCCCCGGCCTGCTGATCTTGCCCTCTTTTATAGATCAGAAATCACTGTTCGAGAAAATATCACTGTTCAAATTAGCCAATTAGCACTGGCCAAGTACGTGCTCTGTTAGAGGCAGTCTTTAACCTGTTGTCCATTTTTCTGCCAGGTATCATAACCCTTATGCTGTTTTTCTTGCTGTGGAGTTATCTGGTAGAGCAAGAGGCCTGTTCCATTCTCTCCTTGGCTAAATCAGTAAAAAGGCGCCACTCTTGTTTTGCTGGCTTGAAAGGCATTTTGTTTAGTCTTATGTGGGGGGAGAGAAGATGGACGGTTGCCCACACACCCTGAAATACGGTCCTGCGGTGGCCGTTTGTCCATGAGAGGTAGTGCCAGATGTGACTCTCGGTCTTATTCAAAAACCCCTCCACATCGGGAGGGGGGGTCGCAAAAGTATCCTGACAGCCGGTAGCCCCCCAGTACCGGCTTGCGACAGGACCTCGAAAGATCATCTAGTCCAACCCCCCTGCCAGAGCAGGGTCACCTAGAGTACATCACACAGGAATGCGTCCAGGTGGGTTTTGAATGTCTCCAATGAAGGAGACTCCCGCAACCTCTCTCGGCAGCCTGTTCCAGTGCTCTGTCACTCTCACAGTAAAGAAGTTCTTCCTGATATTCACATGGAACCTCCTATGCTCCAGTTTGCATCCATTGCCCCTTGTCCTATCACTGGACATCACTGAACAAAGCCGGCTCCATCTTCCTGACACTCACCCTTTACATATTTGTAAACACTGATGAGGTCACCCCTCAGTCTCCTCTTCTCCAAGCTCAAGAGACCCAGCTCCCTCAGCCTTTCCTCATAAGGGAGATGTTCCACTCCCTTCATCATCTCTGTGGCTCTGCGCTGGACTCTTTCAAGCAGTTCCCTGTCCTTCTTGAACTGTGGGGCCCAGAACTGGACACAATACTCCAGATGCGGCCTCACCAATGCAGAAGAGAGGGGGAGGAGAACCTCTCTTGACCGACTAACCACACCCTTTCTAATGCACCCCAGGATGCCATTGGCCTTCTTAGCCACAAGGGCACATTGCTGGCTCATGGTCATCCTCCTGTCCACCAGGACCCTCAGGTCCCTTTCTCCTACACTGCTCTCCAGCAGGTCAACCCCCAACCTGTACTGGTACATGGGGTTGTTCTTCCTCAGATGCAAGAGTCTACACTTGCCCTTGAATTTCATCGTTTCTCCCCGCCCAACTCTCCAGCCTGTCCAGGTCTCTCTGAATGGCAGCACAGCCTTCTGGTGTGTCAGCCACTCCTCCCAGTTTAGTGTCATCAGCAAACTTGCTGAGGGTACACTCTGTTCCCTCATCCAGGTCGTTGATGAAGATATTGAACAACACCGGTCCCAGTACCGACCCCTGAGGGACTCCACTAGTCACAGACCTCCAACTAGATTCTGCCCCATTGACTACAACTCTCTGACTTCTTCCTTTCAACCAGTTCTTGATCCACCTCACTACCTGATCACCAAGCCCATACTTCCTCAGCTTATCTACAAGGATGCTGTGGGAGACAGTGTCAAATGCTTTACTGAAATCAAGATAAACCACATCTACTGCTCTACCATCATCTACCCACCTAGTTACTTCCTCATAGAAGGCTATAAGGTTGGTCAAACATGATTTCCCCTTGGTAAAACCATGTTGACTGCTCTTAATGACCCCCTCATCCTTGATATGCCTAGAGATAGTGCCAAGAACAAGTTGTTCCATCACCTTTCCAGGGATGGAGGTAAGGCTGACCGGTCTATAGTTACCCGGGTCCTCCTTGCCCTTCTTGTAGACTGGAGTGACATTTGCTTTCCTCCAGTCCTCAGGCACCTCTCCTGTTGCCCACGACTTACCAAAGATGATAGAGAGTGGCCTAGCAATGACCTCCGCCAGCTCCCTCAGCACCCGTGGGTGCATTCCATCCGGACCCATCGATTTATGGATGTCCAGATTGCTCAACTGATCCCTAACCCAATCCTCATCTACCAAGGCAAACTCCTCCTTTATCCTGACTTCTTCTCGGGCTATAGGGATCTGGGGCCCCTGGGGAGACTCTGCAGGAGTAAAGACAGAGGCAAAGAAGGCATTCAGCACCTCTGCCTTCTTTATATCCTCTGTCTCCAGGGCACCCACCTCATTCAGCAGTGGGCCTATATTGCCTTTAGTGTTAGTTTTTTCTGCTATGTATTTGAAGAAGCCCTTTCTATTGTCCTTGACCTGACTTGCAAGATTAAGTTCCAAGGAGGCCTTAGCTTTCCTAATTGCCTCCCTACATCCTCTGACAACTGTCCTATATTCCTCCCAAGTGGCCAGCCCCTCCTTCCATGATCCATAGATTCTCTTTTTCCACTTGAGTTTGCCCAGCAGTTCCTTGTTTACCCATGCGGGTCTCCTGGCTCCCTTACTTGATTTCCTACCCATTGGGACGCTTTGATCCTGAGCTTGGGAGAAGTGGTCCTTGAACGCTGACCAACTATCTTAAGCCCCTTTACCACCTAGTACCCTTTCCCATGGGACTTCTCTTAATAATTGATTGAGGAGGCCAAAGTTGGCCCTGCGGAAGTCCAGGGTTGTGGTCCTGCTGGGTATTCTATTCCTCCCACACAGGATCCTGAACTCCACCATCTCGTGATCACTGCAGCCAAGGCTGCCATTGACCATCACTGCTTCAACCAGACCCTCCTTGTTGGTGAGTACAAGATCCAGCAGCACTCCTCTCCTAGTCAGTTTGTCCACCATTTGCATTAAGAAGTTATCATCAATGCACTGGAGGAACCTCCTAGACTGTGAGTGGCTGGCTGTGTAGGCCTTCCAGCAAATATCGGGGTAGTTAAAATCCCCCATGAGGACCAAGGCCTGTAGTTGCGAGGCTGCTTTCAGCTGCCTGTAGAAAGCCTCATCAACTCCTTCGTCCTGATCAGGAGGTCTGTAATAGACCCCCACAACTGTATCACCCATGCCAGCCTGCCCCTTAATTCGTACCCACAGACTTTCCACTTGCTCCTCATCTGCCCCTGGACAGAACTCAGTACATTCTAGTTGCTTTCTCACATAAAGAGCAACTCCACCACCTCGTTTCACTGACCTGTCTTTCCCAAAAAGGACATAGCCATCCATGACCCTATTCCAGTCCTGTGAGCTGTCCCGCCACGTCTCTGTAATTGCCACCAGATCATAAGCTTTTGACTTCTAACTCCTCCTGTTTATTCCCCATGCTGTGTGCACTGGTGTACAGGCATTTCAGGAAGCGAGCAGAGCACACTGGTGGGACCCTTGGGAGGCCGGAGGCCTTCTGATCTTCATTAATACTAGAGCAATGCCCCACTAGTTCAAGCCCAGCTACAACCCCCCCCACTTTGAATCTAGCCTAAAGCTCCATGGATGAGCCCTGATAACTCTTGCCCTAGTACACTTTCTCCCCTGAGGGACACAGTCTAAACACCTATCCTTTCCCTTCAATGAAACAGCAGATTGAGAATCCTCCCTAGTCCACCATCCTTCAAGCCCTGGCATGTTGCTCTTGGGCTTGTCCCTAACAGGCCCAGTTATCTCCCCTTCCCCCTTCATATCTAGTTTAAAGCCCTGTCAATGAGCCCTGCTAACTCCTGCCCCAAAAGCCTTTTCCCCCTCTGGGACAGGTGCATCCCACCTGCCACCAGCAGGCCAGGTGTCTCATATAGCAGCCCGTGATCAAAAAACCCAAAGCCCTGCCTTTGGCAATAGTCACGTAGCCATACGTTGATTTGTAGACTCTTCCTGTTTATCTCTTCACCCATTCTTGCAACAGGTATGGAGGCAAACACTACTTGCGCTCCAGATCCCCTAACCAGCCGTCCCAGGGCCCTGAAGTCTCTCTTCATTGCCCTTGGACTCCTTGTAACAATTTCATCACTGCCAACCTGAAAAAAAACAGCAGTGGGTAGTAGTCAGAGGGCTGTACCAGATCAGAGAGTTTCCTTTTAACATCTCTTATCTGAGCCCCAGGGAGGCAGCAGACTTCCCTGTGGGATGGGTCTGGTCGACAAATGGGCACTTCTGTAACCCTCAGAAGGCAGTCACCCACCACAATTGCTCTTCCTTTCTTCCTGATTGAAGAAGTCCTAAGGCATGAGGGTGACTGACAAGCCCTAGGTGACTCACTAGATGGATCTACTTCTCCATCTTCATTTGCCTGTCCCTGAAGTTCCAAGGCCTCATACCTATTTTTCAAGGGCAATTGGGAGGGTGGAGGGGGTTGGGAGGGTTTTCGCTTACCTCTCTGAGGACGGACCTCCCTCCATTCCTCCCTGTCTCTTGAGTCCTCTCCTTCTGTCTGATGATAGGAGGGGAGGGGATCCATCAGTTGCTCAACCTCTTCCATCTGCCCTTGCCTCAGGGTGTAGCTCCACCAATCTATTTCGCTTTTGCATTCTCTGATACTTCTTAGCCTTTCTACCTCCTCCCTCAGTTTAGCCACCTGCCTGAGCAGATTATTTATTTGCTCACACCGCACACAAGCGGTGTCACTGGCTCCCTCCAGGACAAGTGCCAGGCTCAGGCATTCGCTGCAGCCAGAGACCTGCACGGCCGCATGTCTGCTCGAAAGCTCAGTCTGAGTACCCACATTCTTTTTCACTATGGCTTTTGGTCGTGTTGTGACCATGATCTATCTGGCTGATCTGTCTGTCTAGCTAGAGAAAGCAACCACTGTTCTCTGTTCTTTGTGTGCCCTTGCGCCGCTCTCCGCGTGCCCTCATGCCACTCTCCGCATACCCTCGTGCCTTTCCCTGTGATGGCTCGCTGCCACTCTCCGCTCTGCGCTGCCGCTTGCTCTGAGGGAGCTGCCAAGATGGCCGCTTTTAAATTTTGCTGTGGTTCTCAGACACACCCCCTGCCACGTCAACCTTCCGGTTCCTCACAGGATTCCTGCTCAGACTCGGGTCTCCCTGCTCTGCCCCGGCTTCACCGTCTCTGGGAAGCCCGGCCCCTTCTCAAAACCCTCAGAAATTAAAACAAACAGCTCTTACTGCTGCCGCTCTCTGCTCCATGCTGCTGCGTGATCTGTCCAAGTCTTATTTTACACTGATCACACAAGGAAATTACAGTTTTACACATATCTTTCGTTACAGGCCAACCTCTGGCTTGTGCTTCCTTATACAAATCATAATTGCCAGTGTCCACGTTTACAATGTAACCACTCAAGGAGCTTTCCTCACTCAGTGGTTTCGCCTTGCGTTAGGGCCTCTCTAATTTCAACCCAATTAATTTGAGCCAATTCGTCTACTTCATTATTCCGTTTTGCAGTCTCATTTCTCACGTCAGACTGGTGAGAAGGCACCCAACCTACATGGAAGTTAGGGTTGTTTTTAGCTAGTTCCAATATTAACTTCCATTTTTCCAAGCGCCATACGGGTACATTGTTATTTTGCCAATTGTTTTCTTGCCAGAAAGTGATCCATTCAGTGCGCCCTTTAAACACTGCATATGAATCTGTGTAAATATACACAGGCTCCTTCGTATCCTTCTCTTTCAGGATTACATTGTAAACAGCAACCAGTTCTCCTACTTGGGCACTTCCCTCTCCCTCATTTATTATTTTTTCATCAATGGTAACATTTAAGGCAGCAGAGTGGAATTTCCAGGTTTTGCCTTCCCTTCTTGAGGAAACATCAGTGAACCACGCCTTCCTCAGGTTTGCAGTATACTCAGGGGCTTCCCTGATAGGAGAAGGATTTTTAACCACCATGGTGATGTCATCGGTACTTTTAATTTTGTCTTGTATTGTTAGAATCTCTTCAGGACCCTCTGTTATGTCAAATAGGTTGTTATAGTATTAAATTTGAGAATACCACTTCCGAACCGATAGGGCGTGTGTAGCCAGGGTCTGGCGGCCGGAAGATCTCGTGCTGTACGGAAAGACAGGGCCCTCCCCCCCCCCTCGGGACAGCCAATAGTGTATAGACTGTGATGTAAGCAAAACGGATGTGACGTTACTCAAGCTATATAATGCCATGCCGCATGGCAATAAACGCCATTTTGTCATCCACCACATTGGTGTCTGTGTGCATATGGACCGAGCGACCAGGGGTTGGTCGCCGTGCCGTTCCTGAACCAGGTCGCCTTGCCTTTCCGAAGGCAACAGGGCGTGTCCCCCCATCTGAGCCCCTCTTCCACACATGATAAGCCACTTATGGCAAATCCCCACTCAATAACAACAGGGTCTGTTGGGTGGATCGGTCCTAGTGATAGATAAGTCTGAATTTCAAATAATATTAGTTTTAGGGCTTCTTCTTGCATTTCTGTCCATTTCCAGTGCTTGTGTTTTTTCAAAAGATCATATAATGGATGAGCTATTATAGACAGGTCAGGTACATGCTTTCTCCAAAATTGGATGGTGCCTAGCACCTCCTGCAATTTCTTTTTATTCGGAGGGACTTTGATGTCATTTAATCTCAATAAGGTGTCATTAGGGATGTTCCAAGTTCCTTTCTGCCACCATATCCCCAGGAACTTTACTTCGGAAGAAGGTGGCTGCTTTTTATCTTCTGGGATAACTATACCAATGTTTGATAGGTGATGGATTATATCGTTGTAGACTTCTTTTACTCTGGTCTCATCCTGCCCCCCAATTAGGATGTCATCTATATATCAATACACTTTGACATTGGTATATTCTTTTACGGATAGGATTTGTTCTAATTCAGTAGCGAGGGCATGATGAGCCAGAGTTGGAGAATGCTTATAACCTTGGGGCAGGCGCGTGAAAGTATACCGGTTGCCCCCCCAGGTGAAAGCAAACTTGGGCTGGTCTTCCGCCTGAATTGGAACCATGAAGAACATATCCTTCACATCCAAAGCAGCCATAATTGGGTGTGCAGCTTCTTGCACCTCCACTATTAACTCTGCCAAATTTGGCACAGCTGCTGTTAAAGGGCCTGTGTTAGCGTTTAAATTTCGATAATCTATAGTGAGTCGCCACTTCCCGTTTGGCTTTCTCACCAGCCAAATGGGGAAATTATAGGGAGAATGCATATTAACAATTATTCCCTTTGCCTTCAAGTCATCGATAACCTCTTTCATTCCCTCTTTGGCTGCCATCAGAATTGGATACTGCTTAGTATTGGTAATCCGGCTTTGTGGCAGACCATCTCTGTCCTAATGGTACTATCCTCCCCTGGCAATTTTAGGGTAACCTTGTGGTCCACATGGCAGGTGGACTACATCGGTCCCTTCCGCAAATCAGGAAACAAACAATACATCATTGTGATTGTGGAGGTGGTATCAGGATTGACCTGTGCTGAAGCTGTTTCTAAAGCAAATGGGGAAAACACAGTTCATTTTCTGGACAGGGTATTTGGGGTTCTTCCTAAACCCACAAATATTTAATCTGACAACGGAACTCATTTTACCTCACACCTGGTACAACAATGGGCTAAAAGGGAAGGTATCAAATGGACATTTCATGTCCCGTACCACCCACAAGCTAACGGGATAGTAGAACGTACTAACGGGTTAATTAAAAGTCTCATTCGTCCACAAGATTCCAGATGGGATGAGAGGTTGAGATATGCAGTCTCTACTATAAACCACCAGTGGGGGGTGAACGGGTCCCCTCGCTTAAATGCCTTTTTCCCTACATCACCTACTCAGGATAATGGCCAGCACAGAAGACTTTACAACAAATCCAAAACTCCTCTCCACCCTGGACAGACTGTTTTGGCAAACCTGCCAAATATTGGTAAGGTCAAGCTTACTTTACAGACACCGGTGAATTCAAATACATGGGTTGCATCTGATTTAAATGATAAACAACATAAAATCAGTACAAATTGGATAATTCATGTTGAGTAAATCAGTGTTTTCTTTTGGGAGAAATCAGTCATTTCTGTATACCTGTGTCTAGTGATGTTAGTTAATACATTGCAAATCAGGACAGCCTAAAGAGCCAGAGACATCCCGGTGACAGTACCAGGCCTGATCAACCTGATACTGGACTCTGGAGGAGTTACTTTGTGACCGCTGTAGGACTGATCACCCCATGGCCTAAACAAGGTGCTCTGTAACATTATCTCCTTCTATACTTGCCTTTGAGCTGTTGTTTGCAACATATGGTATTGAATGGGAATACTTAAAAATACTGCTACAGAACTCACTGAAGTAACAAGAACTTGGTTCAAATTTGGGGATTTCCTAAATGGTCTGCTTCCTTTTCTTTTTGACAGAATTGAAAAGTGGGTGAATGTTTTAATAACTGCAATTATTCTATTATTTTTCCTTTTACTGTTCTAAATAAGGCTGATAAGAAAGGAATGTTTAGTTTTACTGATTTTTTCTTCCTTAAGTAAGCTTCCTTTTAACTAGCACCAGAGCTGTCGCTATCTGCGACCTATTATATCTCCTTGTTGGAGTGAATTTAACTTATGAGGATCTGCCGAGAGGTCTGCACACAGCGCTCGCCTCTCACAGAGGAGCAGTGAACTTAGGCACTGACTTTTCGGGTGAGAGACTTGTTCAATGCTCACTAGTGTTTCCAATAACAACAGCCAATCCCCAATTAGAATTTATGAATACACGGTTTATTGAGGGGAAAAAAATAAAACAATTTGGGGCAGGAGACTCAAAGAGGGTAATTAAAAGACATAGATCTGTAAAATATCTTTAAAACACCAAATACCAAGAACTTACATATGCTCTAATACTTATATATATAGGTAAACCTTATTTACACACCCAGGTTAATTATCTATGAGGGGAAGAGGAAGGAGGGATATGCCCAATGCTTTTCCCGTATAGGGTCACGGTTTGTGTGCAGGTAAGACAGGAAGACCTTAGGGAGAGACTTATACCCAGAATACAGTCCCTTACTTTGTTCCTGAGATGGTCTAGGTACTTTTATAGTAGCTGCAGATGACTTCCCCTGCAACCTGGTTTTAGAACCATGGATGGCAGGAAGAAGTCTCACCACACGTGCTCAGCAGCAGGAAGGTTCCGCAGGTGGGTAGCAGCTGGCAGGACAGCTGGCAAGCTGGCAGGACTGCTGGCAAGCTGGCAGGAACCGCAGGCAGACTGGCAGGAACTGCAGGCAAGCCAGGAGCCGGGTCTGCAAAAGCCGCGGGCGAGCCAGGACGAGCCGGGTCTGCTGGGATTAGCCGGGACTGCAGCTGAAGCGGGAGCCGGGACTAGCTGGGAGCCAGGCTGCAGGAACCAGCAGGTCTGGGACTAGCCGGGAGCTGGGCAGCAAAAAGCCATGGGTGAGGCGGTATTTGCAGGGTTTAGCAGGTAAAGCGGGATCGGAAATAGGAGCGGGAACAGGAGCGGGGACCTCTGGCTGGCAGGCACCCCCAAGGAGCAGGTCACCCCCCAAGAGCAAGCAGCAGTAGCTTCAGTGTCCGTCCAAAAGCACACACCCAAAGCAGCACGCACGCTGTCTCTTTTATGGATCTCCTTTGTTCCCCATTGGCCAGTCTCTTGTTTCTGGGGCTTCTCAGCCAATCAGCCAGGGACTTCTTCCCGCCACTGCTGTCACTGGGCAGACTTGCTGTTTGCGACATTGTTGAGGTTATCCCACCACTGCTCCTATCTGGCAGCTAGCTACCTCCCCCTCATGGCATCTGAGTTGTTTTATGGCAGAGGCGGCAGGCAGGCAGGAGAGGGTTTAAAGTGCCACGTGGAGCAGCCATCTTTAAGCCAGTTATGACTGCTGACCCAAAGGGCATATTATGTTCGTGTGAGGAAAGGTCTGGTCCTTCACAAGAGTGTTCCAACTAAGACTGATAACAGTGGAATGTTTTTCTAACTGTGGGTCTTCAAGGTCACACCATTACTCTGCCAGCTCAGACATTACCGAGAGATCTATGACCCCCTCGTAGGAGGCTGAATTAAATCGACAGCAAAACTGGCCAGAGATGTTCCATTCCATATATCTAGGTAAGCTCAGAGGAAGGTCAGAGATCACAGAAGTCAACTTCCTTCCTGTTCTTCTTCCCTTTTCTTCCATCCATGGCCGACATCTGAGGGAGACTCCATCCATCCATCACCCTCGACCCCCAGGCTCAAGCTCTCCTGACCCTCATCACTCTGCTTTTCTCCGTCAGCAGTCTGGAATTCTTTGAGACTGTTTGCAGCTGGTGGGGGGGGCTGTGGGAGTTCCTGGGGGGGGGAAAATAAGAAGCTTTTGCACGCATCTGAACATATTTGTATATGGTTGTATATATTTTCTTGTATCATTGGTGTTTGATTAAAGTTGTATGATTTGGTTTTTGTCCAGCGGGGTTCTCTTTTTCTCTCTCTCCTGCCCTACCTGGGTGGGAGGCAGAGGGGATCGGGAGCGTTGTTGTCGGGCCTGAGTCAAACGATGACACATATAATTGTATATTATGTTTGGGAATTATTCCCTTGTTTGTTGTTATGGATTATTACATTTTATCTGTATTTTTATATTTACATTTGGTTTTACACCCGAGGAGGGGAAGGATCTAATGTGAGGAAAGGGTTTGGACAAGAGCCTGGTTCACACATATATACTAATGGACAATAAGGACACCACATAATTGCTGCTTTAAAAGCCATGGGGTGAGATATGGGAACAGTCCATCTTCTCTCTCCCCACATAAGACTAAACAAAATGCCTTTCAAGGCAGCAAAACAAGAGTGGCGTCTTTTTGCTGATTTAGGCAAGGACAGACTGGAACAGGCCTCTTGCTCTACCAGATAAGTCCACAGCAAGAAAACAGCATAAGGGTTATGATAACTGGCAGAAAAATGGACAATAGGTTAAAGACAGAGTACGTACCTGGCCAGTGCTAATTGGCTAATTTGAACAGTGGTACTTCTTGAACAGTGATTTCTGATCTATAAAAGAGGGCAAGATCTGCAGACCGGTTCTCTCTGCCTGCCCGGGAGATCAAAGGCCGCCTGAAGCCCTAGCCTCGCTGTCCGGTGGAGCCGAGAGGGAAGGAGGGGGCTGCCCAAAGAAGCTGAAAGGGGGGGCCGCCTGTGCCTGCTCCGCGAGGATCATGCCTCTTCTGTGGGGATTCAAGCCCGCTCGCTGAGTCCTGCTCGCTCCCGAGGGATTGCTGCCTGCCCGAGCCTAAACCAAGCCGGATTGAAGTAGGAGCTTGCTCAGCCTGCGCTTGCCCCAGTAATAGACCTGTGTTTGCCACATCTGCTGCTGCTGGGAGTGGTCGCCCCGGTTACCGGGAAGCAGGCCCCCCACTGGTCTCCTGCCGAGCCTGCCAGCCACATCCCCGGAACCACGGGCTACGGAAGGAGGGTAAACACGCCCGCCCACACACACACGTTCTAACTTTCCTACTGGGCTCAACTGCTACCCTTTCACTCCATTGATTTTACACCTCTCCCTCAGAGTGTGTATTTAATAAGACCATAGTACCTTTGAATCCCTTTTCCGATATACACCTAGACAACCTCTCCTGAACCTTGATCCCTTAGCTTGTGTTGACCCTTAATAAACCCATTAATTCGTAAACTAATCATTGGTCTCAGTAACAATTTGTGAGCGTGGTGAGAGGGTATTCTAATCTACCCTCTAAGATACAGTCCCGCAGTGGCCGTTCCTCTGTGAGAGGCGAGCGCCACGTGTGACCCTCGGTCTCATTCACAAACCTCTCCACACTGGGGGGGGGAAGTTGCAGAAGCATCCTGACAGCCGGTAGCCCCCCGATACCAGCCTGCGACAGGGCCGAGGCCAATTGTATGAGGTTTAACAGGGCCAAGTGCCAGGTCCTGCACTTTGGTCACAACAACTCCATGCAAAGCTATGGGCTTGGGGATGAGTAGTTGGTAAGCTCCATGGTGGAGAAGGATCTGGAGGTGCTGGTTGGCAGCCAGCTTAACATGAGCCAGCAGTGTGCCCAGGTGGCCAGGAAGGCCAATGGCATCCTGGCCTGCATCAGGAATAATGTGGCCAACTGCAGTAGAGAGGTGGTTGAGCCCCTGTACTCAGCATTGTTGAGGCCACAAGTCAAGTACTGTGTGCAGTTCTGGGCCCCTCACTACAAGAAGGCCGTCGAATTGCTGGAGCGTGTCCAAAGGAGAGCTACCAAGCTGGTGAAAGGTCTGGAGAATAAGTCCTATGAGGACAGACTGAGGGAACTGGGACTGTTTTGTTGGAAGAAGAGGAGGCTGAGGGGAGACCTCATTGCTCTCTACAACTACCTGAAAGGAGGTTTTAGGGAGGTGAGAGTTGGTCTCTTCTCCCACGTGAATAATGACAGGACGAGAGGAAATGGCCTGAAGCTGTGCCAGGGAAGGTTTAGACTGGATATTAGGAAGAATTTCTTTACTGAAATAGTGGTTGGACAGTAGAGCAGGCTGCTCAGGGGGGTAGTGGAGTCACCATCCCTGGAAGTGTTTAAAAGAAATATATAGTGCTTAGCGACATGATTTAAGCACTGAATGGGTAGATTAGGTTATGTTAGGGGTATTTAGGTTATAGTTGGACATGTTGATCTTCAAGGTCCCTGTAACGTCTTGCTGTGTTTTTTTAAAAGAGGAAAAAAGGGGGGTGAGCCATCCAGAGGCTTGAGCCGCCCTGAGGGAATCGTGCTGCAGGAGGCTGAGACTACCTGCAGGGCACACTATCCCTTGTAACCAGGAGGGTCTGACACCAGTTTGGATCACCAGGACCAGCCTCCCGTTCAGATGAACCAAACAAAGTACCGAGGGGTTTACGTGTGGGCCCGCCCCAAATTGGGTTCAGCGTGAACGTGCTGCATGTCAAAGTGTTATAGCTCCACTAATTACCGCCCACCCCGTACCGAAATCAAAACATAAACCTGTGGTCTGTTTTAACGTATTCAACCATGGCTTATTTAAAGGGGCAGGGAGACACGAGGGTACTGAGGATAAAATCTGTTGAACAAAAACAAAGGGGCTAAGTGAATTTGAGGAATCTGGTGTAAATAGAGTGGTCTTGTTTGAATTGAATATGTTCCCGGTAGGAGATATTAACTGCAAAGGTGGAATATTGCAGCACTGGATAGAAAGGGGGTGATATTGTGCCCGTCGCAGTCCCGGAGGGGTAGTCGCTTTGTGTGCATGTAAGAGGGCCGGTTAGATTTGGCTCTCCTAATTTTCACCCTGCATAGGTTCACTTCATCTTTATAGACTTCATGAGTGACCTGTCCCCTCTTCCAAAGGTCATACGCTCTCCTTTTGTTCTTAAGGTCCAGCCAAAGGTCCCTATTTAGCCAGGCTGGTCTCCTACCCCGCTTATTCACATTTATGATCTTGGATGGTGGAAGGGTAGAGGCAGTCTGCAAGAGCCTTACCAGGGTTGCTTCCATTCCCCCCCCTGCCGAGTCCATCCATGCTTTCCCTTTTAATAAATCCTCTCCCAAAGTATTTGTAGGGAACACTCTCTGTACCATAGTGGTCTCAGTGGGGGTGGTATCTCTGGGCAACCAGCATTTTACTTGAGCTGTAGGCTGGGGTTTGGAATATCCAAACACATCAGTGACCCTTATCTGCCTTTTGTCAGGTACAACCCCACTTTGTTTGGCAGTACTGGCATTTAAAGCAGACATTTGGGCTACTCACTGAGTTAGGGACCAGGGTTCCTGTTCATCATCTACTGCTAGGAACATGCCAAGACCCCAGAATCCCTGGGCTTCCTCCTCCGTGAGCCTTACTCTGTCTCCTCCGGTTAGGGAAACCCTCCACACATATTCAGTTTCAGTTTCCTTATGTCACCGTTTGACTCAGGATCGACAACAATGCTCTCAAACCCTCCCACCCAGGTAGGGAAGGAGAGACAGAATGAGGAAAGAGACGCTCTGGATTGAAAACTGAACTAGACAGATTTAATCAAACACTAATGATAAAAGAAAATATATACAATTATATACAAATGTGATGTGAAGGACCAGACCTTTCCTCACACGAGCATAATATGCCCTTTAGGTCAGCAGTCATAGCTGACTTAAAGATGGCTGCTCCACGAGGCACTTTAAACCCTATCCTGTCTGCCTGCCTCCTTTACCATAAAACAACTCAGACGCCATGAGGGGGAGGTAGCTAGCTGCCAGACAGGAGCAGTGGTGGGATAACCGCAACAATGTTGCAAACAGCAAGTCTGCCCGGTGACAGCAGTGGTGGGAAAAAGTCCCTGGCTGATTGGCTGAGCATCCCCAGAAACAAGAGACTGGCCAACGGGGATCAAAGGAGAGCAATAAAGAGGCTGCTTGCTTGCTGCTTGGCACACGCTTTTTGGACGGACACTGAAGCTGTTGCTGCTTGCCTTTTGGGGGTTGACCTGCTCCTTGGGGGTCCCTGCCTGCCTGAGGTTCCTGTTTACCTGCTTGCTTGCAGTCCCTGCTTGCCTGCAGTCCCGGCTAGTCCCGGCTCGTCCCGGCTCCCTGCAGCTCCACTCCCTGCAGTCCCGTCTCCCGGCTTGCCCGCGGTCCTTGCCTGCCTGCGGTCCTTGCCTGCCTGCGGTCCTTGCCTGCCTGTGGTCCTTGCCTGCTTGAGGTCCTTGCCTGCTTGAGGTCCCTGCTTACCTGCAGTCCTTGCCTGCCTGCCTGTGGTACCTGCCTGATGCTACCTACCTGTGGTGAGACTTCTTCCCACCACCCGTGGGATCTAAGACCGGGTTGCAGGGGAAGTCATCTACACCTAATGTATAAATACCTAGACCATCTCAGAAATAAAGTAAGGGATTGTATTTTGGGTATCATTTCTCTCCCTAAGGTGTTCCTGCTTCATTTACCACCTTTTGCGGATGCCACTCCCGCTGCTCAAGACCTTTTAGAATTACAACAATGTAAATCTGGGGGGGGTCAGTGTTGTTTGGAATAAGCGGTGGTTCCTTCTGCATTGCCCTATGAAACAGTTGAGAAAATGGAGGGACCTCTGATTGATTTGGATACTCAGGTAAATGAACCTCAGGCATTTCCAATTAGCAGTCAGATGTTTGATCAGTGTTGTCGGGATGCTTTAAAGAATGGTGATGTTGCTTTCTTAACTGCCGTGCCAGTCGTGTATAAGAACAGTCGACCCCAGGAGCATGTAGTGAAAAAATCTGGAAAATGGCGTTTGTTACAAGATCTTAGGGCAGCGACTGCTGTCATGCAGCCAATGGGGGCCTTACAACCTGGAATTCCAAATCCTTCTATGATTCCTGCAGAATGGTGTTTGTATGTGATTGATCTTAAGGATTGCTTTTTTACCATATTGTTGCACCCTGATGACTGTGCACATTTGGCCTTTCCAGTGCCTTCCATTAACAACAAAGGGCCCGTGCAAAGATACCAGTGGGTGGTACTGCCACAAGGAATGATGAACAGCCCTACCATATGGCAGATTGTGGTGGACAGTGCCATTTCTCCCATTAGAGCAGAATTTCCACAAGTAACAATTTATCACTATACGGATGATATACAGCTTGCAGATTTGTTACAGGCGCTGACTCAGTTGAAACACTCTCTGGCAACTTCTGGTTTGCAAATAGCACCTGAAAAAATCCAAGAGGAAGTGCCCTGGAAATATTTGGGTTGGCAGCTGTATGCAGGTACAGTTTTCCCTCAACATCTCCGTATTGCTACCTCCATTAATACTTTACATGATCTGCAGAAGTTGTCAGGGACCATCATTTGGATTAGACAGTTACTGGGAAAAACTACAGAGGAATGATCTCCACTTTATCTCTCTTAAAAGGTGAGGCTGACTTATTGTCATCTCGGCACCTCACAGCTGAGGCGAAACGAGCTTTAGACCATGTGGCTGACAAAATTGCATCTTCTCATGCACATACATTGCAATCTGCTTTGCCCATCTCCCTGTGATTTATAGTTCTTTCCAACCATATGGACCAATTGGACAATGGAGGGAGACAGACATGAATCTCTTGGTCCTGGAACGGGTATTTCTGTCACATGCTTTTACTAAAACAGTGACTACTGCATTGGACATGGTCATCAGTGTGATTTCATGAGGCAGGCTGAGAATTCAGCAACTGTCAGGAAAGGATCCTGATTGTATTTATTTCCCATTCACTAAGGAGGTCTTTGACACATTGTTACATGAATCACTGTCATTGCAAGCTGCCCTCGCTGATTATTTAAACATTTCAAAATTTTCTCTCCCATGGCACAAGTTGCTTCATTCTTTGTCAGATCTGCCTTTGCAGCCTCATATATTGGTGTCTGTGACACCACTGGAAGGTGCCCTTACAGCGTTTATTGATGGCTCAGGGCGATCACGCAAGGCCGTGGTACCCAGAAACAGGTAAGGACTAGCAATCATCAATAATTACAGTAGAAGGTTCCACTCAAGTGGTAGAACTGTCTGCCATGCTCCATGCCTTTTCCCTTTTTCCCTCAGAGCCTTTGAATATTGTTGCAGATTCTTTATATGTGGTGGGGATTGTGTGGGAGATCATTATGGACAGACACACAGGGATCAATATGATCAGGTGAGTGCCATTTATTTTACACGCCAACCTTTCTTATATAGCCCCTTGCTATGTACACGTGCCCCAACCACTCTTGTCATTGGTCAATTGTCATAAAGCCCTGCCATGACCTGAACAGTGATTGGTTCCTAGCCTTATAGCATGCGAATGCACAGTCATGATTCTCTGCCCTCTTTCCTTAAGGAGGTTCACAATCACCAGTTTGAATTATTTGTATGGTTAGCAAAGACCCTGAAGAGTCGCAAACATCCTTATTTTATCATGCATATTCAGTCTCATACTGCTCTGCCTGGACCGATAGCAGAGGGTAATTGTGTTGCAGACAGTCTCACTATGGCGGTTTCAACCTCTCAAGCCTTTGAGCGAGCACATCTGTCTCATGATTTGTTTTCATCAGAATACTAGTTCCCTTCGCAAGATGTTTGACCTTACCATGGAACAGGCTAAGGACATTGTACGTGCCTGTGCTTATTGTCAACAGCTAACTCCAGTGTCTCTTAGTGAAGGTGTGAACCCTAGGGGATTACATGCCAATGAACTATGGCAAACTGATGTCATGCATTTTCCCACTTTAAGTTGTCAGAAGTATGTTCATATTACAGTAGACACCTTTTCTGGGTTTGTGGCTGCTAGTGTGGCCACTGGAGAAAAATCTTGAGATGTCCGAAAGCATTGGCTTCATTGTTCTGCAGTTTTAGGGGTGCCTCATAAAATCAAGACGGACAACGGTCCTGCCTATGTCTCTCGACCCATGCAATATTTTTTACAGCAATGGGGGGTGTCCCATGTGACAGGCATTCCACACTCCCTAATGGGCCAGGCTACTATTGAACGTACCCACAGCACCTTGAAGGCTATGTTGTTGTCCTGGTTTGAGCCAGGATTAAGCCAATTTTTCTTTTCACTGATTTTTTTTTCCTTCAGTAAGCTTTCTTGTAACTAGCAACTGTGTGTTCTGCTAGGCTGATAAGACAGTGGAATGTTTTTCTAACTACTGAGGCTTCAAGGTTACACCTTCACTCTGCTGGCTCAGACACTATGGGGAGATCTCTGACCCCCCCCGTGGGAGGCTGAGTTAGACAGACAGCAAAATTGGCCAAAGATATTCCATTCCATATATCTACGTAAGCTCAGAGGAAGGACAGAGATCTTAGAAGACAGCTTCCTCCTTCTTCTCGCCGCTCTCTTCCGTCCATGGCCGGCGTCCGGGGAGGACTCTGCTCATCCATCACCGCCGACCCTTAGGCTCGAGCTCTCCTGACCCTCATAACTCTCCGCTTTCTCCAGCAGCGGCTCCGGGATTTCTCGGGACTTTTCCCAGTTCAGGGGAGTGCTGTGGGAGTTGCTGGGGGTGGGGGGAGGCGAGAGGCTTTTGCCCATATCTGAATATATCTGTATATAATTGTATATATTTTCTTGTGTGATTCATTAGTGTTTTAATTAAAGCTGTGTAGTTTAGTTTTCAATCCAGCCAAGTATCTCTCCTTTTCTCTCTCTCCTTCCCTGACTGGGTGGGGGGGGGAGGGGATCGAGAGCATTGTTGTCGGACCTGAGTCAAACGGTGACAACAATTTAATTGGCGCCGAACGTGGGGCTCGAACCCACGACCCTGGGATTAAGAGTCCCATGCTCTACCGACTGAGCTAGCCGGGCACAATGGTCCCAACTGGAGCCTCTGGCAGAAAGCACCAGGGGAAACTCGAGGTCGACCCCTGGGATTCTGGAGCCGGAGCTACAGAGGTTCTGAGGCCAACTACACAACAACTGAGAAGGAGATACTTGCAGCATATGAAGGAGTTAGAGCCGCTTCAGAAGTGATTGGCACTGAAGCACAGCTCTTTCTGGCGCCCAGGCTACCGGTGCTGAGATTCATGTTCGAGAATAACCTTTCTCCTGTCCATCATGCCACCGATGTGACTTGGAGTAAATGGACTGCTTTGATCACCCAAAGAGCCCGAATAGGGAAACCTAATCGTCCAGGTATTGTGGAAGCAATTACAAACTGGCCAGAAGGCACCCACTTTGGAATGCCACCACAAGAAGTGGTGAGACGAGCTCAAGAAGCTCCACCATATGATCATCTACCAGAGACTGAGAAACAATTTGCTCTTTTCACCGATGGCTCCTGTCGTCTTGTAGGGAACCGCCGGAAGTGGAAAGCTGCCGTGTGGAGTCCTACACGACTGGTTGCACAAGCAGCTGAAGGAGAAGGTGAATCAAGTCAGTTTGCAGAGGTAAAAGCCATCCAGCTGGCTTTGGACATTGCTGAGCGAGAGGGGTGGCCGAGACTCTACCTCTACACTGACTTGTGGATGGCAGCAAATGCCTTGTGGGGTTGGCTAAAACAGTGGCAGCAGAATAACTGGCAGCGAAAGGGTAAACCTATTTGGGTTGCTGACCTGTGGAAAGACATTGCAGCTCGGATAGAAAAACTGGAGGTAAAAGTGCGTCATGTGGATGCACACGTGCCTCTGAGTCGAGCCACTGAGGAACATCGACATAACCAACGGGCAGATGAGGCTGCCCAAGTGTTCCAAGTAGACTTAGACTGGGAACACAAGGGTGAGCTTTTTCTGGCTCGGTGGGCCCATGATGCTTCAGGTCATCAGGGCAGAGATGCAACATACAAATGGGCTCGTGACCGAGGGGTGGACTTAACCATGGACACTATTGCACAGGTGATCCATGACTGTGAGACATGTGCTGCAATTAAGCAGGCAAAACGGTTGAAACCTTTGTGGTATGAGGGGAGGTGGTCAAAGTACAAATTTGGAGAGGCCTGGCAAATTGACTACATCACACTTCCTCAGAGCCGCCAGGGTAAGCGCTATGTGCTTACAATGGTGGAAACAAGTACAGGATGGTTGGAGGCATATCCTGTGCTTCATGCCACAGCCAGAAATACTATCCTGGGTCTTGAGAAGCAAATTTTGTGGAGACATGGTCCTCCGGAGAGAATTGAGTCAGACAATGGGACTCATTTCAAAAACAGTCTTGTCACTGACTGGGATAAAGAGCATGGTATTGAATGGATCTACCATATCCCATACTATGCACAGGCCTCAGGGAAAGTTGAAAGGTACAATGGTCTGTTGAAGGCTACCCTAAAGGCAATGGGTGGTGGAACTTTCAAAAACTGGGATAAAAATTTGGCAAAGGCCACCTGGTTAGTTAATACCAGGGGATCGAGAGCATTGTTGTCGGACCTGAGTCAAACGGTGACAGTTGTTAAAACAAAAATGTGGAATCCCTTTTCACCACAGGAGCATTTAGATAAAGCCACATATGTACTTATTTTTTTTAATCATTCTGGTAGCCGTCTGCTGAAGACTGGACTGTAGTGAATTGTAACAGCTCCTTTTTGTATTAATGTGTGAAACTCCATATATGCTAGCTGTTTTTTCCTATGAGAATATGCCTTTATTGATTATCTCTTTTATCATTCCTTTACAGTTAATCTCTTTATGATATCAGCAGTTATTATATCGGTCAATGTATGGGTTGCTTCTAATTCTTTAGTAGAACTTCTTGTATAGGATTGGGTTAGTGTTAATGGTCTGCATGTTTGACCTCATGTTATGCAACCTGGGCAGAACGACTTACGACACATGTTGGCCCCACGTGTTGGAACCTCGTCCCCCTTGTAAAGGGTATACAAACCAGTTTTTTCCCAAAACTGTAATTTGTAGTACTGCTTTGTGTAGGGAATTAGTAGCTTAATAGATTGCATCTGCATTGTGATTGGGAATGCATTAAGAGGGTGGGAGAACACCAATGGTGAGAACTTTTCTTTGGCTGGTCTCTCATGGCCACTGGGATCTTCAATACACTGCTGTACCCTGCTGTAGTGATACTATAAATGCAATCTGTGTGTGCATTGTCATGGTAGTGACTTGTTACTGTAGCAGACAGGTGAAGCTCTGCCTTGACAAGCAGGTGGAAGGACTGGGGCTGGCCAAGCATCTCCTACCACAGCCAAGGGCAAGACTGGCTTGGCCTCTATGTTTGCCACCAAGAAGAACCTTGAGCTCCGCTGTTGGCTGCAACCCAGCATGCATTGAGTGGTGGGGACACGTGCCATACCAGACCTTGATGTGAGGGATGGTATTCTCTGTTATAAGAGGGCCGTCCAGGAGGAGAGGACAGGCTACAAAGCCTGCAGCTGGCATGAATCACCAAATGGTTGCATCTGGACATCCATTCGACAATTGCAATACACCGAAGCCCGGATTATGTCCACCCTCATTTTGAACAGCTATTGGCAAAACAAAAAAGGGGGAGATGTGGAGAATAGCCATGGGAAAAGAAAAGGGGCCTCCTCTATCTGTAAAGAAGTAGACAAAACAGTATGAGACCAGCTAAGGGCCAGGGCTTGCTGTGAGCAGCATTTGTGAATGTTGACAGAAAGCAGAACACTGCTTATCATGTGCTTGGTGTGTGATTGGCTACATCCTGGGAACCCAAGGACTGTGTGCGTGCCAAGGAGCAGGTGTGAGTGGTGTTCACACTCTTTGTACCCCGGTTCCTTATTCTCATTTCCCTCTGTGAAAGCCACCTGCAAGGCCACCACATTTTACCAACTGTCAAATTAAGGATTCTCCACCAACGTCAAATTGCCCATAGGTACACATTGGGCTTCTCCAACCTCTATCATCACACACCAAGTATATCCAGGTTCCTGAGCAAAAGCTACACCCTGGACAGGCTTACCTTTGCCTGAAGCAGGATAAACCAACTATCTTTTGCCCAACAGGTTTCTTTCACATGCCGCAGGGACTTTATCTGCAACATGTAGAAGGTCTGACTGAGCAGGACCAGCCCGATTGATGGATCCCCTGGCGTTAAATAACCAGATGGCCTTTGCTAAATGTTTGTTCCAATTTTTGAAAGTTCCACCATCCTTTGCCTTCAGGGTAGCTTTCCACAAACCATTGTACCTTTCAGTCTTCCCTGAGGCTTGTGCATAGTACGGGACATGGTAGATCCACTCAATACCATGCCCTTTAACCCAGTCAGTCACAAGACTGTTTTTGAAATTAGTCCTATTGTCTAACCCAATGCTTTCTGGAGTACCATTTCTCCACAAGATTTGCTTCTCAAGGCCCAGGATGGTGGTCCAGACTGTGGCATGAGGCACAGGATATGTTTCCAGCCATCCTGAACTTGTTTCGCCCATTGTAAGCTCCTAGCGGTTACCCTGGCAGGTCTCAGGCAGTGTGATATAGTCAATTTGCCAAGCCTCCCCATACCTGTACTTTGACCACCTCCCCTCATACCACAAAGGTTTCAACCATTTAGCCTTTTAGGAGTTGAGCCCAGCAGGACAGTTTGAGAGTGCGTGCATGTGTGCGTTTACCCTTCCATGTTTACCCTTCCGTAGCGTGTGGTTCCTATGATGCGGCTTCTTTTCCAGCTGGCAGGGCTCGGTAGCAGGTCTGTAGGGGGCCCCTTTCCCAGTAACAGGGGCAACCCCCCCAGCAGCAGGCAGGCAGGCAGGCAGGCAGGTGGACACGGC
Source organism: Apus apus (assembly GCF_020740795.1). Taxonomy (NCBI): domain Eukaryota; kingdom Metazoa; phylum Chordata; class Aves; order Apodiformes; family Apodidae; genus Apus; species Apus apus. The sequence continues at coordinate 9,748,709 of NC_067311.1, read as the reverse complement.
AGGCTCCAATCCCCGGGCAGAGCGGCAGGTGAACTGGGCAGGCAACTATGGCAGGATCTCGAAAACCGTGGTTTTGGAGTGGCAGTCCCTTGCGGCTCGGCAGGGACGGCAGCAGTTTGATTTCCCTGGCAACCGGCAGGAAAACACAGGGGGGCTAAGGCCATGGACCCGACGGCTGCAGGAATGACCCAGTGGTCCAGGGGTCAGAACCCCGGCACACTCACCGTTAAGGCTCAGGCTCGATCCCCGGGGTAGGCAGGCAAGCAGGCAGGCAGGCAGGCAGGCTGGCTAGCAGGCCCGGCAGAGTTCCTGTTCTGTGCTCCGCAGCAAGGGGGTGTCCCACGTGGGAAGTGTCCGAGCAGGCTTCACCCTCACCTGCTGAACTCGCCACCTTTTATACCCCAGTGACCCCCCTGTCCTGTCAGTGTCACTGTCCAGAGCCAATTAGCATCCATGAGCCCCAAGTTAGGGCAGTAACTAGTAGGGGCAATGCATAACTTGTTGCCCATCCTTCCTGCCTTATACCACATCTGTTGTTTTGCTTTTGTTTGTCCTTGAGCCTGGTTTTGGTCCGTTAGCTGGGTATAATCAGCAGAAGGCCTTTGCTGACTTAAAAGGCATTTTATTTAGACTTATGTGGGGAAGAAGAAGAACCGTTTCCCACACCATCACACAAGTCATCCATGAGTGTGAGACCTGTGCCAAAATTAAACAAGCCAAACAGTTGAAATCTCATTGGTATAGTGGGTGTTGGCTGAAATGTAAATATGGAGAGGCCTGGCAGATTGATTTTTATCTCACTTCTGTGAAAACATCAAGGCAAATGCCATGTATTCACTATGGTGGAATCCACCACCATCAGATGGCTAGAAACAAATGTTGTGCCCCAATACACTGCTCGTAACACTATCTTAGGCCTAGAAAAGCAAATATTGTGGGGACACAGAAATCCAGAAAGATTTGAATCACATAATAGAACCATTTTTTTTAATAACCTCATAAATATCAGGGCTAAGGAGCATGAGGGGATATTTCACATGCCTTATGAAGGGATGTTATCCCTTATTATCAATGCCTCTATGCAAATGTACATAGTATGGGGAACTAACAAAAGGATTCAGAGACGTGCACGTCACGGTTTAATGCTGGGCCAGGAATTCAATGAATGACAGATGCTCTCTGTTAACCCCTCTCCCTTCCAAGAAAGGGAAAAGAGAGACAATAAGGGAGAGAGACTTTTGGGCTGGAAAATAAACTACACAGCTTTAACGAAACAGCAGCGATGAAAAGGAAAATAATGAAATATGTACAAATATACACAAATATATACAAAGCCACTATCACTCCCCCCCCCCCCCGTCCCATTAATGCTCACATCCTGTCCTGGTTTGAGCCAGGATTAAGCCAATTTTCCTTTCACTGATTTTTTCTTCCTTCAGTAAGCTTTCTTTTAACTAGCAACTGTGTGTTCTGCTAGGCTGATAAGACAGTGGAATGTTTTTCTAACTACTGAGGCTTCAAGGTTACATCTTCACTCTGCCGGCTCAGATGCTATGGGGAGATCTCTGACCCCCCCGTGGGAGGCTGAGTTAGACAGACAGCAAAATTGGCCAAAGATATTCCATTCCATATATCTACGTAAGCTCAGAGGAAGGACAGAGATCTTAGAAGACAGCTTCCTCCTTCTTCTCGCCGCGCTCTTCCGTCCATGGCCGGCGTCCGGGGAGGACTCTGCTCATCCATCACCGCCGACCCTTAGGCTCGAGCTCTCCTGACCCTCATAACTCTCCGCTTTCTCCAGCAGCGGCTCCGGGATTTCTCGGGACTCTTGCCAGTTCAGGGGAGTGCTGTGGGAGTTGCTGGGGGTGGGGGGAGGCGAGAGGCTTTTGCCCATATCTGAATATATCTGTATATAATTGTATATATTTTCTTGTGTGATTCATTAGTGTTTTAATTAAAGCTGTGTAGTTTAGTTTTCAATCCAGCCAAGTCTCTCTCCTTTTCTCTCTCTCCTTCCCTGACTGGGTGGGGGGGGGTAGGGGATCGAGAGCATTGTTGTCGGACCTGAGTCAAACGGTGACAACAATTTAATTGGCGCCCAACGTGGGGCTTGATTTTAAGCCCAGATTACACATTTTCATCAATTGGGAGTGTCCAAAATTCTATCTCTGAAGGGAGGAATCCCTCAGAGAGCAATGAGCAATAATTCTGCTGAGTGTGCTGACGGATTGAAAACTGAACAGACACTTGCTGCAATGAATCTACTGGATCTGTTTCCAAACCTGCAATTGTACATGTGGTATGTAGCTGAGGGCATTCTGCTCTTTGTAGCTGCTCTTGTGATTCTTTTGTGGTTTATTGACAGAACTGTAGCCATAATCAACCGTATCATTACCAGCCTAGTGATCCTAGGGATGATGATACTGTTCTCTATGGGGTCACTGTATGTGTACGGTTACACTGCTAGTCCTACTGGTACAACTCCTAAAGTGAATAGAACGGTCCATGTTGGTAACAGCAATAGCTGGTTCAATTTTACCTCTCCATATTCTCTCAAGCTGAATCTCCCAGCTCTTGATGTGAATAGCATGGTTGCAGTGGGGATGTTTTTGCTGAATGTTTATAATATATTGTGGATGCGTAGGGCCAGATGCTGTTCTGCTCACTGCCACTCCCCAACAGGCAATGTTGCTGCCACTGCTGCTGCCAACACCACTGCTGCCAATACCACCACTCCTGCTGCTACAAAAACAACTGCTTCTACAAAGAAAAAGCCTGATCCATCGCGAATGAAGCTAGTTAACCCTGTGACTAGGAGCAAGGCAAAGACAAAAGCAGCAGAAAGTGAGGGTGAGGAAGAAGAGGATCCTAATACAGTTGATGGAGCAGGTACCTCTCAGACAGAGGCTGACGGTGAGGAAGGGAAGGATTCTAAATCAGATGATGGAGCAGGTACCTCTCAGACAGATAAAAAACCAGGCCACTCTCAGACAGATAAAAAACCAAGCCACTCTCAAGCAAATAAAAGAACAGCAGGTCCTCCTCAATCAGATGACGACGATGACCTCGCCCACCCTTTCTCTATGAAAGAACTGCGCCTCATGAGAAAGGACTTCACCCGCATTGATGGTGAGGGAATCCTTCCTTGGCTGCTCCGATGCTTTGATAGTGGTGCTGAGACCTACAATGTGGATGAGAGAGAAGCCAAGCAGTTGGGATCCCTGGCCAGAGATGCTGGTATTGACAGAACACTTAGTAGTAAGACAGGAACTACTACCCTGTGGGACCGACTTCTTTCAGCTGTGAGAGAGAGATATCCCCACAAGGGTGACATCGGATGGCGCCGAAGCAGAACACCCACTCTCGAGAAAGCCATCACCTACTTGAGAGAGATTGCTGTGCGAGAAGTGATCTATAATAATGATGGAATCACAGATCCTGATGATGTTGAGTGTGACACACAAATGTTCCGGAAGTTTGTTCAGGCTGTACCAGCAGCGCATGCCCATATATTCTCCTTCATGGGATGTTTTGAAGGTTACGAAAGACCAACTGTACGTGAGGTAACTGTTAAAGCACGACAGTATGGAGACATCCTCTCTGATTCCCTTTACTTCCAAACCTCAGCCGTTAAGAAAATGGTTGACAGGAAGTATAAGATGCCAAATGGAAGTAAACTCCAGACTCTTCCTAGAGACAACTGGTCACGTGTTGCAGCCATTAAGAAGAGACGTCCTGCTACGAGACAGCAGCAAGGAAGACAGGACTCACTGCGACGCCACCTGCGGTCTCTCTTGAAAAATCATTTTAGAGAGGACATGAGAGTCTGGGATAAGAAACCCACTGATATGCTCCAGTTACGTGTGCAAGAGCTTCTAAACAGAACAAAGCCAGGAGATGGTTCTTCCAAGAAGAAGGTTGCACCAGTCAACAACCAGGATGGTTCATCGAGCTCTAGTGCTCAACCCTAGGGATGCCCTGCCTCCAGCCAGGAGGAGGAGAGGGACAACCGAGTTTATTGGACTGTGTGGATTCGGTGGCCTGGCAAATCAGAACCACAAAGATATAAAGCTTTGGTGGACACTGGTGCACAGTGCACTCTAATGCCATCGAATCATAAAGGGACAAACCCTGTCACTATCTCTGGAGTGACAGGAGGTTCTCAACAACTAACTGTTGTGGAGGCCGGTGTGAGCCTCACTGGTAAGGAGTGGCAAACGCACCCTATAGTGACTGGCCCAGGTGCTCCGTGCATCCTTGGCATAGACTATCTCAGGAAAGGATACTTCCGTGACCCGAAAGGGTACCGGTGGGCCTTTGGTATAGCAGCTGTAGAGACTGAGGACACTGAACAGCTGCGTACTTTGTCTGGCCTTTCAGATGACCCTTCTGTAGTAGGGTTGCTGGAGGTTGAAGACCAACAGGTGCCAATTGCCACTTCAACAGTGCATAGACGACAGTATCGCACCAACAGAGACTCTGTGATCCCCATTCATAAGCTGATTCGGCAATTGGAAAGCCAAGGTGTGATTAGCAGGACTCATTCACCCTTCAACAGTCCTATCTGGCCAGTGCGAAAGCCTGATGGCGAGTGGAGGCTGACAGTGGACTATCGTGGCCTGAATGAGGTGACACCACCACTTAGTGCTGCTGTACCGGACATGCTAGAGCTTCAGTATGAGTTGGAGTCAAAAGCAGCTAGGTGGTATGCCACTATTGACATTGCTCATGCATTCTTCTCTATTCCCATAGCACCAGAGTGCAGGCCACAGTTTGCTTTCACCTGGAGGGGAGTCCAGTACACCTGGAATCGACTGCCCCAGGGGTGGAAACACAGCTCAACCATTTGCCATGGACCGATCCATGCTGCACTGGAGAAGGGTGGAGCTCCAGAACACCTGCAGTATATTGATGACATCATTGTGTGGGGTGACACATCAGAAGAAGTTTTTGAGAAAGGTAAAAAGATCATCCAAATTCTTCTGGATGCTGGTTTTGCTGTAAAAAGAAGCAAGGTCAAGGGACCTTCGCGAGAGATCCAGTTCCTGGGAATCAAGTGGCAAGATGGTCGTCGCCAGATCCCAATGGATGTGATTAACAAAGTAACAGCTATGGCTCCACCATCAACTAAAAAGGACACTCAAACCTTTTTAGGGACTGTTGGTTTCTGGAGAATGCATATTCCATGTTACAGTGAAATTGTGAAACCTCTCTATGAGGTGACCAGAAAGAAGAATGATTTCACATGGGGTCCTGACCAACAGAAAGCTTTTGAGCAGATCAAGAAGGAGATTGCGCAGGCAATGGCCCTTGGACCGGTTCGAACAGGGCCAGACATCAAGAACGTGCTCTACACTGCAGCCGGACACAATGGTCCCAACTGGAGCCTCTGGCAGAAAGCACCAGGGGAAACTCGAGGTCGACCCCTGGGATTCTGGAGCCGGAGCTACAGAGGTTCCGAGGCCAACTACACAACAACTGAGAAGGAGATACTTGCAGCATATGAAGGAGTTAGAGCCGCTTCAGAAGTGATTGGCACTGAAGCACAGCTCTTTCTGGCGCCCAGACTACCGGTGCTGAGATTCATGTTCGAGAATAACCTTTCTCCTGTCCATCATGCCACCGATGTGACTTGGAGTAAATGGACTGCTTTGATCACCCAAAGAGCCCGAATAGGGAAACCTAATCGTCCAGGTATTGTGGAAGCAATTACAAATTGGCCAGAAGGCACCCACTTTGGAATGCCACCACAAGAAGTGGTGAGACGAGCTCAAGAAGCTCCACCATATGATCATCTACCAGAGACTGAGAAACAATTTGCTCTTTTCACCGATGGCTCCTGTCGTCTTGTAGGGAACCGCCGAAAGTGGAAAGCTGCCGTGTGGAGTCCTACACGACTAGTTGCACAAGCAGCTGAAGGAGAAGGTGAATCAAGTCAGTTTGCAGAGGTCAAAGCCATCCAGCTGGCTTTGGACATTGCTGAGCGAGAGGGGTGGCCGAGACTCTATCTCTACACTGACTCGTGGATGGCAGCAAATGCCTTGTGGGGTTGGCTAAAACAGTGGCAGCAGAATAACTGGCAGCGAAAGGGTAAACCTATTTGGGTTGCTGACCTGTGGAAAGACATTGCAGCTCGGATAGAAAAACTGGAGGTAAAAGTGCGTCATGTGGATGCACACGTGCCTCTGAGTCGAGCCACTGAGGAACATCGACACAACCAACGAGCGGATGAGGCTGCCCAAGTGTTCCAAGTAGACTTAGACTGGGAACACAAGGGTGAGTTTTTTCTGGCTTGGTGGGCCCATGATGCTTCAGGTCATCAGGGCAGAGATGCAACATACAAATGGGCTCGTGACCGAGGGGTGGACTTAACCATGGACACTATTGCACAGGTGATCCATGACTGTGAGACATGTGCTGCAATTAAGCAGGCAAAACGGTTGAAACCTTTGTGGTATGAGGGGAGGTGGTCAAAGTACAAATTTGGAGAGGCCTGGCAAATTGACTACATCACACTTCCTCAGAGCCGCCAGGGTAAGCGTTATGTGCTTACAATGGTGGAAACAAGTACTGGATGGTTGGAGACATATCCTGTGCCTCATGCCACAGCCAGGAATACTATTCTGGGTCTTGAGAAGAAAATTTTGTGGTGTCCTGGTTTGAGCCAGGATTAAGCCAATTTTCCTTTCACTGATTTTTTCTTCCTTCAGTAAGCTTTCTTTTAACTAGCAACTGTGTGTTCTGCTAGGCTGATAAGACAGTGGAATGTTTTTCTAACTACTGAGGCTTCAAGGTTACATCTTCACTCTGCCGGCTCAGATGCTATGGGGAGATCTCTGACCCCCCCGTGGGAGGCTGAGTTAGACAGACAGCAAAATTGGCCAAAGATATTCCATTCCATATATCTACGTAAGCTCAGAGGAAGGACAGAGATCTTAGAAGACAGCTTCCTCCTTCTTCTCGCCGCGCTCTTCCGTCCATGGCCGGCGTCCGGGGAGGACTCTGCTCATCCATCACCGCCGACCCTTAGGCTCGAGCTCTCCTGACCCTCATAACTCTCCGCTTTCTCCAGCAGCGGCTCCGGGATTTCTCGGGACTCTTGCCAGTTCAGGGGAGTGCTGTGGGAGTTGCTGGGGGTGGGGGGAGGCGAGAGGCTTTTGCCCATATCTGAATATATCTGTATATAATTGTATATATTTTCTTGTGTGATTCATTAGTGTTTTAATTAAAGCTGTGTAGTTTAGTTTTCAATCCAGCCAAGTCTCTCTCCTTTTCTCTCTCTCCTTCCCTGACTAGGTGGGGGGGGGGTAGGGGATCGAGAGCATTGTTGTCGGACCTGAGTCAAACGGTGACACATCCCCACCACCAAAGCTGCAGGGCAGACCCTGGAAAATTTCCCGACTCAACTCCTGCAGTCAGCAGCAGACGAGAGCTGGATGCAGTAATGCACTGATTCAGGAACACACGGATTGGGAGCAAAGGCAGTTGAACTGACAGAGTCCTCCCAGGATGCCAGCAATGGACAAGGAGAGCCTGACCCTTATGATCCCTCACATTTATACCAAGTATGATGCATATGGGATGGAATACTTTGATTAGTCAGTTTTGGTCATCTCTCTGGTCCACTCCTCCCCAAAGGAGGGTTGCAGGTGTGACCCTTTTCTTCCCACTGACTGGAAAACCTAACTGAAAAGCAAAATTTCTAGAAAGAAAATTGGCTCTATCCTGGCTCAAACCACAACATTCCACCCCTGGTCCCATACCATTTGCATCATACTTATGACCCTAATACCTTTTGTCCTCAAATATATATATATATATATATATACAGATTATTAGTCCATCCTTCTATGCCCAAGCTCACTGAGTTCATTTAATCCATAATAGGTGGGAGCCCTGGTAACAGAAGATGCAGAGAAGGCTGAGTTACTCAATGCTTTCTTTGCTTCAGTCTTTACTGCTAAGTCCAGCCCTCAGGAATCCCAGACCCTGGAAGTAAGAGAGAAAGCCTGGAGGAAGGAAGACTCTCCACTGGTCATTGAGGATTTGGTTAGAGATCAGTTGGGCAAACTGAACATGCACAAATCCACGGGCCCCAATGGGATGCACCCACAAGAGTGCTGGCTGCTGTTGTTGCTCTACCACTCTCCATCATTTTTGGAAGATAATGGCAAACAGGAGAAGTGCCTGAGGACTGGAGGAAAGCCTATGTCACTCCAGTCTTCAAAAAGAGCAAGAACGAAAATCCAGGAAACTACAGACCAGTCAGCCTCACCTCCACCCCTGGAAAGATGATGGAGCAGCTCATTCTGGGGGTCATCTCTAAGCACATGGAAGAGAAGAAGGTTATCAGGTAAGCATGGATTCACCAAGGGGAAATCATGTTTGATTAATCTGATAGCTGATGTTATGACGGAATGGGTAGGTGCAGGGACACCTCTCTCCTTCCCTACCTGGGTGGGAGGGGGAGGGGATCGAGAGCATTGTTGTCAAACTGAGTCAAACATTGACAAACATCTTCTCAACCACCTGGATAAGGGGACAGAGTGTATCCTCAGCAAGCTTGCGAGTGACACACCATGATAGTCACAAGTATCAGCCTTTATTATTAGGTTACATAGCATTCTTAAGCCTTTTTCTCCTGTCCACGTGCCATGTGCTTCCTTCCCATTGGTTAACAGCTTCTGTTCACGCGTTCTATCTTACTTTGTGATAGGTTACCAGTTTCTTACATTTTCTTACAAGAATGTCAACACACATCTGTATCTCATACCTTCTTTTCCCCCAAACATGTTTGTCTCTAACTGTCAAGGGCACAGCTGTAGTTTGTCGAGATCAAGGCTGCCTGTGGCCCGTAGCTGATGCCCACAGATATGCAACCGGGAGGAATGGCTTATACACCAGAAGGTGGTGCAGCCATTCAGCGGGATCTGGACAGACTGGAGAGCTGGGCAAAGGGGAACCTAATGAGGTTCAACAGGAATAAGTGAAGAGACCTGCACCTGGGGAGGAATAACACCATGCACCAGTACAGATCAGGGGTTGACCTGCTGGAAAGCAGCTCCATGGAGAAGGACTTTGGAGTCCTGGTGGACAATAAGTTGTCTATAGAACAACAATGTGCCCTTGTGGACAAGAAGACCAATGATATCCCGGGATGCATTAAGAACAGCATGTCCAGCAGGTCGAGGGAGGTTCTCCTCTCCCTCTAATCTGCCCTAATGAGAACACATCTGGAGAACTGTTTCCAGTCCTGGGCTCCCCATTTCAAGAGGGACAGGGATATACTAGAGGAAGTCCAACAGAGGGGCTACAAGGTTGATTAAGAGACTGGAACATCTGTCTTATGAGGAAAGGCTGAAAGACTTGGGACTGTTTAGTTTGGAGAAGACTGACAAGAGGATCTTATTAAAGTTTCCAAATACCTGAAGGGTGGGTGTCAAGAAGAGACTCCCTTCTCAAGGGCACTGAGAGACCTGACCCACTTAATAGAGAGGTCATTAGCTTACTGGGGGCTCAAATTAAGGACATAGCAGGAAGATTACACAAAATTGTACATGCAACTGACTCTTATCATCTCCTACTGTTTCATGTGGGCACCAACGATATAGATAGGAGTAACCTGAAAACCATCATGAAAAGTTACAGAGCTTTGGGAGCAGCAGTGAAGGACTCGGGAGCACAAGTAGTGTTCTCATCAATACTACCAGTCAAAGGAAAAGGGCAAGAAAGGGCCAACAGAATGGGAAAAGTCAATGAATGGTTGAAGGAATGGTGCCACAGTCAGGGCTTCGGCTACCTAGACCATAAGGCTCATTTTGATAAGCCTGGTCTGCTGGGGGCTGGTGGGGTTCAACTATCAGTGAAATGGGAAAGAGTCTAAGACCAAAGGTTGGCCAGTTTAGTTAATGGGGCTTTAAACTCAGGATGCTGGGGGCGGGAATCCTCAGTTCACCCCACATCCACCACGTTGAGGACAGTGCCACTTTGGTGGTTTAAGGCACGGACTCCAGGGTGAGAAGCAATGGTATCGTTTATTATGAGAAAATGCTCCCTTATATACTTTCACAGAGGGAAATGAGAATAAGCAATCGGGGTACAGAGAGCGTGAACGGCACTCATACCTGATCCTTGGCACGCACACAGTCCTTGGGTTCCCAGGATGTAGCCAATCACATACCGAGCACGCAATAAGCAACCCCACTACAGAAGGGTCATCTGAAAGACCAGACAAAGTACGCAGCTGTTCAGTATCCTCAATCTCTACAGCCGCTATACCAAAGGCCCACCAGTACCCTTTCGGGTCACGGAAGTATCCTTTCCTAAGATAATCTATGCCAAGGATGCACGGAGCATCTGGGCCAGTCACTATAGGGTGCATCTGCCACTCCTTACCAGTAAGGCTCACATCAGCCTCCACAACAGTCAGCTGTTGAAAGCCTCCTGTCACTCCAGAGATAGTGACAGAGTCTGTTCCCTTATGATTCGACGGCACCAGTGTGCACTGTGCACCCGTGTCCACCAAAGCTCTATATCTTTGTGGTTCTGATGTGCCAGGCCATTGAACCCACACAGTCCAATAAACTCGGTTATCCCTTTCCTCCTCCTGGCCAGAGGCAGGGCATCTCTAGGGCTGAGCATTAGAACTCGATGAACCATCCTGATTATTGACCGATGCAACCTTCCTCTTGGAAGAACCATCTCCTGGTTTTGTTCTGTTTAGTAGCTCTTGCACACGCAACTGGAGAATATCAGTGGGTTTCTTATCCCAGACTCTCATGTCCTCTTTAAAATATTTTTCAAGAGAGACTGTCCCGGTGTGGGTCGACAAGCACCGGGCAGCCCGGCTGCCCTGCATCCGCAGCCCCGTCAGCCGCTCCCGGCCCGCCCGGCCACGGCGATCCCAGCGGGTGTCCAGGGGCAGGAGCTGGGAGAGCCCGCCCGCCTAGCTCAGTCGGTAGAGCATGAGACTCTTAATCTCAGGGTCATGGGTCCGAGCCCCACGTTGGGCGCCAATTAATTGTTGTCACCGTTTGACTCAGTTTGACAACAACGCTCTCGATCCCCTCCCCCTCCCACCCAGGTAGGGAAGGAGAGAGAGAAAAAAAAGAGAGAGAGACTTGGATAGATTGAAAACTGAACCATGCGGCTTTAATTAGAATACTTATATGTGATATGAGAGTGTGTATATATATATATATGTGATTATACAAAGGTGTGGGTAGAAGCCTCTTGCCTCCCCCCACCCCCAGCAACTCCCACAGCACTTCCCTCAGGCGAGATAATTTTGAGGAATCCCAAAGCTGCTCCTGGAGAAAGGCAGAGAATTACGAGGGTCAGGAGGGCTTGAGGTCGATGGGTCGACGATGATGGGCAGATGGTGTTTTCCCAGACGCCGGCCACGAACGAAAGAAAGAGAAAGAGAGAGAAGAAGGAAGGGAGACAGAGAGGTGAAGCGAAGCAGCGAGAGAGCGAAGCAGGAAGGAAGGAAGTTTTCTTCTGTCATCTCCGACCTTCCCCCGAGCCTACATAGATATATGGGATGGAATATCTCTGGCCAGTTTTGCTGTTCGTCTAACCCAGCCTCCCATGGGGGAGGGGCACAAATCCCCCCGCAGTGTCTGAGCCGGCAGAGCAAAGGCATGACCTTGAGGGCCCAGCAATTATAAAAACATTCCAGTGTCTTATCAACCTAGCAGAACACACAGTTGCTAGTTGAAGAAAGCTCACTGAAATGAAAAAAAAGGAATCAGCAAAAGAAAAACTGGCTTTATCCTGGCTCAAACCAGGACACTGTCAACATTCACAAATGCTGCTCACAGCAAGTCCTGGCCTTCAGCTGGTCTCATATTGTTTTTATCTACTTCTTTACAGAGAGAGGAGGCTCCTTTTCTTTTCCCATGGTTATTCTGCACAGTAAAATATAGAGCCCATATGTAATACATGGTATGGAATAAGGGGTGTAATGTCCTGGTTCAAGCCAGGATGAAGCCAGTTCTCCTTTTGCTGATTTTTTTTATCCTTCAGTAAGTTCTCTTTTAACTTGCAGCAAGTGTTCCAGCTAGTGTACTGAAAACACTGGAATGATTTTGTTACTGATGAGACTCCAAGGTCGCGTCTTTGCCCTGCCGCCTCAGGCACTACCAGGAGATCTATGACCCCCCCGTAGGGGAGACTGAGCTAGATGGACAGGAAAATTGGCCAGAGATATTCCATTCCATATATCTATGTAAGCTCAGAGGAAGTTCAGAGATCACAGGAGACAATTTCCTTCCTGCTTCTTCCTCTTCGCTTGTCTTCCGTCCATCCATCAACATTGACCACTAGGCTGTGCATCCAACTCTGCTGCTCTCTTTCTGGCAGTGGTCCAGGACTTTTCGGGAGTGTTCATAGCTAAGGAGAGTGCCGTGGGAGTTGCTGGGGGTGGCGTCACCAAATCGGGTGAAAATAACTTATCGACACCAATATGATGCAGATAAGCAGACCCTTCTTTATTGATGCATGAAGGATACAGGGGATAATTCCTCCTAGCCTAATCCTGAGTTGCATTACAACCAACAGGTTTTTATATTTTCAAATTATATTGTCTAAAATATTTAACATAAAAATGCATATAATGCTCACTTTTAATGATTCATTAAGTTTAACCTTTGCATTGATTGGCCCCTTTGAGTTACATAACTTCATACATATTAGTTTCTAACAAAAATCTTTGGTCACCCTATTGATTGTAGTCCCTGATATTCAAACCAGGTTGGGATGGGGAAAGGGGATATTCAAGTAGCATAACTGGTTACTGTGACCTTGGCTACCATGTGATAGGTTCAGGATTTATTATTGTATTATTCTTTCCACGGTGCCTGCTTAAGCATAATATCTTACTCTTTATGCAACACTAGACCTTAGCTACTTGTACATACCGCTTGTCTAGTACATGTTGCTTCTGTGACTACTGAAGTAAAACATAATTACCCACTCCCCCTCCCAATATGATTCCTATACGAACAGTTTCTCCTAAAAGCCTTTTCTTGGTCAGGCCCGACCAGGCCCAGGGCTTCTAAATACTCAACATTTAGTCAATTTGGTAACAGCGGGGAGAGGCAATAGGGTTTTGCACATTCCTGAACACGTTTGTGTATAATTGTACATGTTTTCTTTTATCATTAGTGTTTCGTTAAAGCTATGTAGTTTAGTTTTCAATCCAGAAAAGTCTCTCTCCTTCATTCTCTGTCTCTGTCCCTACCTGGGTGGGAGGGGGGGGGGGATCGAGAGCATTGTTGTCTCTGGTTAAATTGCCGATCCTGAGTCAAACCTTGACCCTCAGCAATTTCTTTTTTTGTGTGTGTGCCTCTTCAGTGTGTATCACTTTTTCCCCTGGTGGCGGCACTCCAAAATCTTTGCCTTCTGGCCAGTCCATGATTACCTCTAATGTTCTCAGGCAACTGGGGTTCCCTATTCTGGGCCACTCAGAGATCAATGCAACCCCCTTACTCAACATCACATCAGTTGCATGATGTGTGGAATGAGTCATCCCTTTAAGCATCCAGTTCAACACTGGCAATCGGAGCACCAGGAGGAGCTGTGCTTCAGTGCCAATTACTTCTGAAGGGGCTCGAACTCCATCCTACGGTGCTAGTATTTCTTTTTCAGTGGGAGTGTAACAGGCCTCTGATCCCCTATATCCTCAGCTCCAAAACCCTAAGGGTCAGCCTTGGGTTTCCCCTGGTGCCTTTTGCCAGAGGCTCCAGGCCGGGCTGTTCTCCCTGGCTGCAGTGTAGAGCACATTTGTTACATCTTGACCTGTCCGGAATGGCCCAAAGGCTACTGCATGGACAATTTCTTGCTTAATTTGTTCAAAGGCCTGCTGTTTATCAGGGCTGCATTTAAAATAGCTCTTTTTCCTTGACAGTTCATACAGAGGGCTCACAATCGGACTGTAGTTTTGGGATATGCATTGGCCAGAAACCCATGACGCCTAAGAAAACTTGGGTCTCCTTTTTATTAGTCAGGGGAAATATTGCCATTATTTTGTTAATGACGTCTATTGGGATCTGCTGACACCCATCCTGCCGTTTGATGCCTAGAAACTGGATTTCTCAAGCACATCCTTTGACCTTGCCTCTTTTGATGGCAAAATCAGCTTTTAGTAGATTTTTAATTACTTCCTCCTGTCTCACAGAAACTTCTGCTGCTGTATTGCCCCATACTAGGATAGCCTCAATATATTGCAGATGTTCACCCTTCACCCTTTTCTAGTGCAGACTGGATCAGTCCATGGCAAATCATGGGAGTTTTTCTACCCCTGGGGCAACCAATTCCAGGTATGCTGGACATCCTCCCAGGTGAAAGCAAACTGTGGTCTGCACTCCACTACCAACAGAATAGACCAAAAAAAATACATTGGCAATCTCAGTCATGGCACACCACTTGGCTGCCTTTGACTTCAATTCATATTGGAGATCTAACACGTCTGGCGCAGCAACATGCTGTGGTGGTGACTTCATTCAGGACATAGTAGTCCACAGTCAGTCTCCACTCTCCATTGCACTTCTGCACTGGCCAAATAGGACTGTTAAAGTGTGAGTATGTCCTGCTGATCACTCCTTGGTTCTCTAGTTGACGGATGGGATTCAAGGAGTCTCTATGTGGGGAACGGTCCATCTTCTCTTCCCCCCACATAAGACTAAACAAAATGCCTTGCAAGCCAGCAAAGCAAGAGTGGCGTCTTTTTGCTGATTTAGCCAAGGACGGACTGGAACAGGCCCCTTGCTCTACCAGATAAGTCCACAACAAGAAAAGAGCATAAGGGTTATGATAACTGGCAGAAAAATGGACAATAGGTAAAAGACTGCCTCTGACAGAGTACGTACCTGGCCAATGCTAATTGGTTAATCTGAACAGTGGTACTTTCCTCAAACAGTGATTTCTGATCTATAAAAGAGGGCAAATTCCATAGGCCCGCAGCTCTCTGCTTGCCTGGGAGGAGACCCTGTTGCAGTACCGGAGGCCGCCTGGAATGCCAGCAACTGCCGTCCAGAGAAGCCGAGAGGGAATGGGGGGCTGCCCCGCAGCCACTGCCTGGAGAAGCCGAAGGGGGCCCACCTGCACCCACTCTGCGGGGAGCCAGCCTGCACCCAAGGGATCGCTGCTCGCCAGATTCTGCCTGGCTGGAGCCTGCCCGAGCCTAACACCGGAGCCAAACAGGACCGAAGCCCACAGCTGCCTGCCCAGTACGCACCTGCCGCTCTGCCCCATGATTGGAGCCTGCCGTGACTCACAGAGGAGCCGCACCTGCCTGCCTGCCTGCTGCTGAGGAGTCGCCCCTGTTACCGGGAAGCCGGCCCCGCTACGGACCTGCTGCCGAGCCCTGCCAGCCGCATCCCAGGAGCCACATACTATGGAAGGGTAAAAGTGTACACACACACACACACACTCTCTCACTTTCCTGCTGGGCTCAACTCCTCCCCTTTTACTCCATTGATTCCACACCTCTCCCTTGGAGTGTACATGTAATAAGACCATAGTACCTTTGAATTATTTTCTTGATATATACCTGGTCTACCTCTCCTGAACCTTGGTCCCTCAGTTTGTATTAACCCTTAATAAACCGGTTGATTCGGAAACTAAACATTGGTCTCAGTAGCAATTTATGAGCATGGTGCGGAGGGGTATTCTAAAATACTCTAAAATATGGTCCCGCAGTGGCCGTTCCTTTGTGAGAGGCAAACGCCACGTGTGAGCCCTCGGTTTCATTCACAAAGCCCTCCATATTGGGGGGACAGTTGCAGAAGCATCCTGACAGCCGGTAGCCCCGGGCATTGGCTCGCGACATTCTGGTTTTAGAAGTGGGATACTGGGGATCTTTTAGAGCCCACCACACCATACTCTCAATTGCTAAAGTGCTAAAAAAAAAAAACAAAAACAAACCTTAAAATGCGGCTGGGACCTACACAATGAAGGACAGAGGGCCAGCCCCACCATACTATGTTTGCAGCCAGGACCCAGCTTTTGCAGGAGCTGCACCTCAGGGCTGAGAGCTGAGGGGACTTTGTTTCTTTCTTGCTTGCTTTCTTGCTTTCTCGCTTGCTCTCTCTCTCTCTCTCTCTCTTTCTTTCTTTCTATTTACCAATCACATATCACATTCAAATACCCAGTTCTCAAGTACAAATGTTATACACTCCAAGTTTCATCTCTGGTAACCACATTTGCATATCCAGCCCCACCCCACTCCCTCTTTTAAAGCTGTTACATTAAAGTGGTATTTTAAGCACATAGTCACTGTATTTGTACTGGTGCGCGCGCATCTGGGTGGAGTTTGTGTTCTAGAGACAGACCCACTGGGAAATTAAAAACCAGCCAATTGGGGGCTATTCCTCCTCTAATTGAGAAGAAGGGGCGATCTGTGATTCGACTCGAGTTTTTCTAGCCCGGGTCGCACTCGGACAGCAAAGGTGTATATGAGTTGTTTTATTAAAAGAGAATTTCTTCCCATAGACTTTGCCTCCGTGTGGACGCAAATAATTCAACATATGTAATTCATGTCATTGTTCCTTCTTTTCCAGCAACTACCAGATTTTGAGAAAACGAAGAGTTGTAGCGTTCGGGCCTAAATGTAATCAAATCAAAAGAAAAACAAAAATGGATATAAAGAGAGGAATAATTGGCACTCATATATATGTCGGACAATATTAGAGCTATAGAGACAAAGAGAGAAAGAAGGTTATGGATCTATCTGTCTAGATAGATTAATGAGTACAGACGTTGTCTTTTGTCTCAAATTTGCCTGAATAAAGATTCGTTTGTCACTGAATGACGATAGCAGTATTGAGTATTTCAATATAAACATTTTTGCAATATATTAAAAATCGTTAATTGCCATGACCTAAACTCACAGTTTTGTGCTTCTTGCTGAAGGGCTAGTAATTTCATCAACACCTGGTAGGAATTGCTTGTAATCTTAGAATCAAATTTAGCTAAAAATGCCATGTGACTAGAAATATTTGTCTCTGTAGAAAATTCCTTCAGAAGAAATAGATAAATTTGTCAAATGTCAACATAAAATAAAATTTAAATCCTTGTTGAGACCTTTTAAGCATGACTGGGGGCTCTGAAGATTAAATAATTAAACCGTCCACTTAGAATCATAGACTGGTTTGAGTTGGAAGGTACCTTAAAGATCATCTAGTTCCAACTCCTCTGCATGGGCAGGGACACCTCCCACTAGACCCGGTTGCTCAGGGCCTCATCCAACCTGGCCTTGAATGCTTCCAGGGATGGGGCTTCCACAACTTCCCTGGGCAGCCTGTTCCAGTGTCTCACCACCCTCACAGTAAAGAATTTCCTCCTAATATCTAATAGAAAAATCTTTCTTCTTTCCTTTTGAAACTCTTCCCCCTTGTCCTATCACTACATGCCATGTCATATCACTACATGTTAGACATTTGCCATAATTATTTTGCGGTATTACAGGAAGTTGCAAACAGAAAGACCAGAAGATCCGAAATTACTTAGGGACTTCCCTTCATAACATTAGTTTGCTTTTGTGAAGTGTTAGAAAAATGCAGAGATCTACAGAACAGACAGTTCTTTACATCTAGCTCAGCAATGAAGAGGTAAAGTTATACTGTAGAGTCAAATAGGAAGCAATGAAAAGAAACATTTAATACAATTAGAGATTTCTTTAAAAGATTGCAAGGCTTTCCCTTTATTTGAAGCAACAAATGACACTGTGCTATTTGCCAATCTGTTTTATAGCCCTTGGTTGATTTTTTAATGTAAATCAGAATAAATCTGGCTGTGACCTGGCTATCCAGGTGTCACGGTTTGACTCAGGATCGGCACTTAAACCAGAGACAACAATGCTCTCGATCCCCTCCCCCTCCCACCCAGGTAGGGAAGGAGAGAGAGAATGAGGGAGACAGATGCTCTGGATTGCAAACTAAACTAGACAGCTTTAATTAAACACTAACGCAAGAAGAAAAGATGTACAATTATATACAAATGTGTTCAGGAATGTGCAAAAGCCCCTTGCCTCCCCCCACCCCCAGCACTTCCCTCAGCACTCTCCTTAGCTGTGAACAGTCCTGAAAAGTCCCGGACAGATGCCGGAGGAAGTGTAGAGTTATGAGGGTCAGGAATGCACAGGCCTAGGGGTCGATAGGTGATGGACAGATGGAGTCCTCCCTGGATGCCAGCCATGGACGGAAGAGAAGGGAAGAAGAAGCAGGAAGGAAGTTGCCTTCTGTGATCTCTGACGTTCCTCTGAGCTTGTGTAGATATATGGAATGGAATATCTCTGGCCAATTTTGCTGTCCGTCTAGTTCAGCCTCCCCTACGGGGGGTCATAGACCTCCCGGTAGTGTCTGAGGTGGCAGGGCAAAGACGCACCCTTGGAATCTCAGCAGTAACACAAACATTCCAGCTTTATCAGTCCACTAGCTGGAAGGCTTGCTGCTAGTTAAAAGAGAGCTTACTGAAGGAAAAACAAATCAGTATATGGAAAATTGGCTTCATCCTAGTTCAAACCAGGACTCCAGGTCACAGACTGTTGGGAATGCCACAGCCTTTGGCTGGCAACAGGGGGCAGCTCTGACCACAGCTGTGTCTGGTGTGAGCAGGTTGATGACCAGCTCTGCTGGGTGGCACAGCTGCAGGATGAAGTAATAGAGCTCAGGGAAGAGGTAAGCACATGGAGGAGTATCAGGGAGAGTGAGATGGAGCTAGATGAGTGTTTTCAAAGCCTGCTCTCCACACAATCAGCTCGGGAGGCACACCTCATTAATGGTGCACTGGATTCCCAGCCTTCCCGAGCTACCTTGCAGGAGCAGGGACAATGGGAACAGGTCCCTGCCCGATGATGTAAATGGGGCAGGCATGTCCCCTTAAGTCCTTCACCGCCTTCAGTGCCCCTGCAGAACAGGTATGGGGCCCTGCAGGAAGAAACATCTGGTAGTGGTGAAGATAGCGGAGAGGTAGAGGATTCCCTTTCCTCTTGTCACTGGGCGGAAGGAGGGGAACTAGGTGAGGATGGGGAGGAATGGAAGCGGGTCCCTGCTCAGGGCAGCAGGAGAGTCCCCTCTGGACCTCCCCTGCCTTCCCAGGTGCCCTCACAGAGCAGATGGGGGGCACTGGAGATAAAGGCTGACATGGTGGGGGGCGTGTCTGAGAACCGCAGCAAAATTGAAAAGTGGCCATCTTCGCGGCTCCCTCAGACCACGCAGCAGCACAGAGAGTGACAGCGGCACCGGCAGCAGCCATTGCAGAGAGCGGCGCGAGCTGGCTAGAGTGGGTCGGCCGTAGCCATTTAATCTGGTTGTGCGGGAGGGCACGCAAGGAGCAGCAGAGTGGTTGCTTTCTTTTAGCTAGTCTCACCATTTTACTCAGGTTCGACAACAAAGCTCTCGATCCCCCCCCAGCCCCCAGGTAGGGAAGGAGAGAGAGAAAAACAGAAAGACTTTGCTGGATTGAAAACTGAACTACACAGCTTTACTTAAACACTAATGATATAAGAAAATATATACAGTTATATACAAATGTGTTCACGTACATGCAAAAGCCTCTTGCCTTCCCCCACCCCCAGCAACTCCCACAGCACTCTCCTTAGCTGTGAACGGTCCTGAAAAATTCCAGAAAAAGCACAGGGTGATGAGGGTCACTAGAGATTGAGCCTAGGGTTCGACAGTGATGGATGGACGGAGTCCTTCCTGGATGCCATCTATGGATGGAAGAGACGGGAAGAAGAAGCAGTAAGGAAGTTCTCTTCCATGATCTCTGACCTTCCTGTGAGCTTGCGTAGATATATGGAATGGAATATCTCTGGCCAATTTTGCTCTCTGTCTAATTCAACCTCCTTCTAGGGGGTTATAGATCTCCCCGTAATGTCTGAGCCAGCAGAGTAAAGGTGTGACTTTGAAGACCCAGCAGTTAGAAAAACATTGCACCGTTATCAGTCTTAGTTGGAATACTCTGCTACTAGTTAAAAGAAAGCTTACCGAAGGAAAAAAAAATCAGTAAAAGGAAAATTGGCTTCATCCTGGCTCAAACCAGGACAGCTAGGCAGGCGATCATGGTCACAACACGACTAAAAGCCACAGTGAGAAAGAATGCAGGAACTCAGACTGAGCTTTCGTGCAGACATGCGGCCGTGCAGGTCTCCAGCTGCAGCGAATGCCTGAGCCTGTCACTTGTACCAGAGGGAGCTGGTGACACTGCTTGTGTGCGATGTAAGCAAATAAATTATCTGCTCAGGCAGGTGGTTGAACTGAGGGAGGAGGTAGAAAGGTTAAGAAGCATCAGAGAATGCAAAAGCGAAATAGATTGGTGGAGCCACACCCTATGGCAAGGGCAGAAGGAAGAAGGTCTTGAACAAGTGATGGATCCCCTCCCTTCCTATCATCAGACAGAAGGAGGGAATTCACGGGACAGGGAGGAAAGGAGGTCCCTCCTTGGAGACGCAAGCGAAAACCCTCACAGCCCCCCCCACCCTCCTATTTGCCCTTGAAAAATAGGTATGAGGCCTTGGAACTTCAGGGACAGGCAAATGAAGATGGAGAAGTAGATCCATCTAGTGAGTCACCTAGGGCTTGTCAGTCACCCTCATGCCTTAGGACTTCTTCAATCAGGAAGAAAGGAAGAGCAATTGTGGTGGGTGACTCCCTTCTGAGGGGAACAGAAGGGCCCATTTGTCGACCAGACCCATCCCACAGGGAAGTCTGCTGCCTCCCTGGGGCTCAGATAAGAGATGTTAAAAGGAAACTCTCTGATCTGGTACAGCCCTCTGACTACTACCCACTGCTGGTTTTTCAGGTTGGCAGTGATGAAATTGTTACAAGGAGTGCAAGGGCAATGAAGAGAGACTTCAGGGCCCTGGGACGGCTGGTTAGGGGGTCTGGAGCGCAAGTAGTGTTTGCCTCCATACCTGTTGCAAGAATGGGTGAAGAGATAAACAGGAAGAGTCTACAAATCAACGTATGGCTACGTGACTATTGCCAAAGGCAGGGCTTTGGGTTTTTTGATCACGGGCTGCTATATGAGACACCTGGCCTGCTGGTGGCAGGTGGGATGCACCTGTCCCAGAGGGGGAAAAGGCTTTTGGGGCAGGAGTTAGCAGGGCTCATTGACAGGGCTTTAAACTAGATATGAAGGGGGAAGGGGAGATAACTGGGCCTGTTAGGGACAAGCCCAAGAGCAACATGCCAGGGCTTGAAGGACGGTGGACTAGGGAGGATTCTCAATCTGCTGTTTCATTGAAGGGAAAGGATAGGTGTTTAGACTGTGTCCCTCAGGGGAGAAAGTGTACTAGGGCAAGAGTTATCAGGGCTCATCCATGGAGCTTTAGGCTAGATTCAAAGTGGGGGGGGTTGTAGCTGGGCTTGAACTAGTGGGGCATTGCTCTAGTATTAATGAAGATCAGAAGGCCTCCGGCCTCCCAAGGGTCCCACCAGTGTGCTCTGCTCGCTTCCTGAAATGCCTGTACACCAGTGCACACAGCATGGGGAATAAACAGGAGGAGTTAGAAGTCAAAAGCTTATGATCTGGTGGCAATTACAGAGACGTGGCGGGACAGCTCACAGGACTGGAATAGGGTCATGGATGGCTATGTCCTTTTTGGGAAAGACAGGTCAGTGAAACGAGGTGGTGGAGTTGCTCTTTATGTGAGAAAGCAACTAGAATGTACTGAGTTCTGTCCAGGGGCAGATGAGGAGCAAGTGGAAAGTCTGTGGGTACGAATTAAGGGGCAGGCTGGCATGGGTGATACAGTTGTGGGGGTCTATTACAGACCTCCTGATCAGGACGAAGGAGTTGATGAGGCTTTCTACAGGCAGCTGAAAGCAGCCTCGCAACTACAGGCCTTGGTCCTCATGAGGGATTTTAACTACCCTGTATCCTGTAGGCTGGAAGGCCTACACAGCCAGCCACTCACAGTCTAGGAGGTTCCTCCAGTGCATTGATGCTAACTTCTTAATGCAAATGGTGGACAAACTGACTAGGAGAGGAGTGCTGCTGGATCTTGTACTCACCAACAAGGAGGGTCTGGTTGAAGCAGTGATGGTCAATGGCAGCCTTGGCTGCAGTGATCACGAGATGGTGGAGTTCAGGATCCTGTGTGGGAGGAATAGAATACCCAGCAGGACCACAACCCTGGACTTCCGCAGGGCCAACTTTGGCCTCCTCAATCAATTGTTAAGGGAAGTCTCATGGGAAAGGGTACTAGGTGGTAAAGGGGCTCAAGATAGTTGGTCGGTGTTCAAGGACCACTTCTCCCAAGCTCAGGATCAAAGCGTCCCAATGGGTAGGAAATCAAGTAAGGGAGCCAGGAGACCTGCATGGGTAAACAAGGAACTGCTGGGCAAACTCAAGTGGAAAAAGAGAATCTATGGATCATGGAAGGAGGGGCTGGCCACTTGGGAGGAATATAAGACAGTTGTCAGAGGATGTAGGGAGGCAATTAGGAAAGCTAAGGCCTCCTTGGAACTTAATCTTGCAAGTCAGGTCAAGGACAATAGAAAGGGCTTCTTCAAATACATAGCAGAAAAAACTAACACTAGAGGCAATATAGGCCCACTGCTGAATGAGGTGGGTGCCCTGGAGACAGAGGATATAAAGAAGGCAGAGGTGCTGAATGCCTTCTTTGCCTCTGTCTTTACTCCTGCAGAGTCTCCCCAGGGGCCCCAGATCCCTATAGCCCCAGAAGATGTCAGGATAAAGGAGGAGTTTGCTTTGGTAGATGAGGATTGGGTTAGGGATCAGTTGAGCAATCTGGACATCCATAAATCGATGGTCCTGATGGAATGCACCCACGGGTGCTGAGGGAGCTGGCGGAGGTCATTGCTAGGCCACTCTCTATCATCTTTGGTAAGTCGTGGGCAACAGGAGAGGTGCCTGAGGACTGGAGGAAAGCAAATGTCACTCCAGTCTACAAGAAGGGCAAGGAGGACCCGGGTAACTATAGACCGGTCAGCCTTACCTCCATCCCTGGAAAGGTGATGGAACAACTTGTTCTTGGCACTATCTCTAGGCATATCAAGGATGAGGGGGTCATTAAGAGCAGTCAACATGGTTTTACCAAGGGGAAGTCATGTTTGACCAACCTTATAGCCTTCTATGAGGAAGTAACTAGGTGGATAGATGATGGTAGAGCGGTAGATGTGGTTTATCTTGATTTCAGTAAAGCATTTGACACTGTCTCCCACAGCATCCTTGTAGATAAGCTGAGGAAGTATGGGCTTGGTGATCAGGTAGTGAGGTGGATCAAGAACTGGTTTAAAGGAAGAAGTCAGAGAGTTGTAGTCAATGGGGCAGAATCTAGTTGGAGGTCTGTGACTAGTGGAGTCCCTCAGGGGTCGGTACTGGGACCGGTGTTGTTCACTATCTTCATCAACGACCTGGATGAGGGAACAGAGTGTACCCTCAGCAAGTTTGCTGATGACACTAAACTGGGAGGAGTGGCTGACACACCAGAAGGCTGTGCTGCCATTCAGAGAGACCTGGACAGGCTGGAGAGTTGGGCGGGGAGAAACGATGAAATTCAAGGGCAAGTGTAGACTCTTGCATCTGAGGAAGAACAACCCCATGTACCAGTACAGGTTGGGGGTTGACCTGCTGGAGAGCAGTGTAGGAGAAAGGGACCTGAGGGTCCTGGTGGACAGGAGGATGACCATGAGCCAGCAATGTGCCCTTGTGGCTAAGAAGGCCAATGGCATCCTGGGGTGCATTAGAAAGGGTGTGGTTAGTCGGTCAAGAGAGGTTCTCCTCCCCCTCTCTTCTGCATTGGTGAGGCCGCATCTGGAGTATTGTGTCCAGTTCTGGGCCCCACAGTTCAAGAAGGACAGGGAACTGCTTGAAAGAGTCCAGCGCAGAGCCACAGAGATGATGAAGGGAGTGGAACATCTCCCTTATGAGGAAAGGCTGAGGGAGCTGGGTCTCTTTAGCTTGGAGAAGAGGAGACTGAGGGGTGACCTCATCAGTGTTTACAAATATGTAAAGGGTGAGTGTCAGGACGATGGAGCCAGGCTTTTTTCAGTGATGTCCAGTGATAGGACAAGGGGCAATGGATGCAAACTGGAGCATAGGAGGTTCCATGTGAATATCAGGAAGAACTTCTTTACTGTGAGAGTGACAGAGCACTGGAACAGGCTGCCGAGAGAGGTTGCGGAGTCTCCTTCATTGGAGACATTCAAAACCCACCTGGACGCATTCCTGTGTGATGTACTCTAGGTGACCCTGCTCTGGCAGGGGGGTTGGACTAGATGATCTTTCGAGGTCCTGTCGCAAGCCGGTACTGGGGGGCTACCGGCTGTCAGGATACTTTTGCGACCCCCCCTCCCGATGTGGAGGGGTTTTTGAATAAGACCGAGAGTCACATCTGGCACTACCTCTCATGGACAAACGGCCACCGCAGGACCGTATTTCAGGGTGTGTGGGGAACGGTCCATCTTCTCTCCCCCCACATAAGACTAAACAAAATGCCTTTCAAGCCAGCAAAACAAGAGTGGCGCCTTTTTACTGATTTAGCCAAGGAGAGAATGGAACAGGCCTCTTGCTCTACCAGATAACTCCACAGCAAGAAAAACAGCATAAGGGTTATGATACCTGGCAGAAAAATGGACAACAGGTTAAAGACTGCCTCTAACAGAGCACGTACTTGGCCAGTGCTAATTGGCTAATTTGAACAGTGATATTTTCTCGAACAGTGATTTCTGATCTATAAAAGAGGGCAAGATCAGCAGGCCGGGGCTCTCTCTCCCTGACTGGAACAAGACCCTGCTGCAGTACCTGGACCTGCCTGGAACACCATCCTCGCTGTCCAGAGGAGCCGAGAGGGAAAGGGGGGGACCGCCTGTGCCCGCTCCGCGGGGACTGTGCCCGCTCCCCGGGGACCCTGCCTGCCCAGCCTAAACCAAACCGGACCAAAGTAGGAGCTTGTCCAGCCTGCCTTCGCCACCCACTTCGGGACTAAAGCCGTGCTTGCCGCAGCTGCTGCTGCTGGGAGGGGTCGCCCCGGTTACCGGGAAGCCGGCCCCCCCCACGGATCTCCTGCCGAGCCTGCCAGCTGCATCCCGAGGAACCACGCACTATGGAAGGAGGGTAAATACACACACATACACACACACACACACACACACACACACACACTGTAACTTTCCTGGCGGGCTCAACTCCTACCCTTTCACTCCATTGATTTTACACTCTTCCTCGGAGTGTGCCTTTAATAAGACCATAGTACCTTTGAATCCCTTTTCCAATATACACCTAGACAACCTCTCCTGAACCTTGTTCCGTTAATTTGTGTTGACCCTTAATAAACCGATTAATTCGTAAACTAAACATTGGTTTCAGTAGCAATTTGTGAGCATGGTGGGAGGGTATTCTAATCTACCCTCTAAGATACGGTCCCGCAGTGGCTGTTCCTCTGTGAGAGGCGAACGCCACGTGTGACCCTCGGGCTTATTCACAAACCTCTCCACATTGGGGGGGGAAGTCGCGGAAACATCCTGACAGCCGGTAGCCCCCCAATACCGGCCCACGACAGGGTGATAGTTTGAAAGCACCCCCACCACCACGCTCAGAAATTTTCTCTAATACTATTAGAGGGACTGGAAGAACATATCCTTCATGTCCAGGGAGGCCAGCGCTGGATGTGCTGCTTCCTGGATTTCTAGCACCAGATCAGCAATGTTAGGTACAGCAGTTGTGAGTGCATCTGTATTGGCATTCAATTTCCTGTAGTCGACTGTCATTCTCCATTTACCATTGGGTTTTCTTACAGGCCAAATTGGGGAGTTAAATGGTGAATGACAGGGCACAATAATGCTTTGATTAAACAGTAATGATGAAAGAAAATATGTACATTTATATACAAATGTGTTCAGGAATGTGCAACAGCCTCTTGCCTTCCCCCAGCAACTCCCATGGCACACTCCTTACCTGTGAAGAGTCCCGGACCGCTGCTGGAGAGAGCGTAGAGTTATAAGGGAAAGGAATGTGCAGACCTAGGGGTCAACAGTGATGGAGTCCTCCCTGGATGCCAGCCATGGACGGAAGAGAAGGGGAGAAGAGACAGGAAGGAAGATGTCTTCTGTGATCTCTGACCTTCCTCTGAGCTTACATAGATATATGGAATGGGATATTTCTGGCTAATTCTGCTGTCCGTCTAGACCAGCCTCCCCTATGGGGTGAGGGTTTGGGGGGGATAATAGATCTCCCGGTAGTGCCTCAGATGGGACGTCGGCAGTAACATAAACATTCCAGTGTTATCAGTCCACTAGCTGGAACACTTGCTGCTAGTTAAAAGAGAGCTTACTGAAGGAAAAAAAAAAAAATCAGTAAAAGGAAAATCAGCTTCATCCTGACTCAAACCAGGACAAAATGGTTAATCATTATCGACTGACACGACTATTAGTGGTACATTTTATTGTTAAGATAGCTTTTGCATTATTGCTTCAACATTCTGTTCTAATATCCCAATTTCCTCACAATCTGGTTGTGCTTGTGCCTTTTTAGTTTAAAAATACTTAAGACCCCAGTGCTGTTTGAAATAAATCTTATTTTTTGTGCATATACAACTCATCTGCTATCTCCCTTCCAGCGGGGAAGTTTTGTTTTTCTTTCTCATTATCATATTCTATTTTCAATTATCAATAAATGAAATTACTTTCTGTTAATTTAATTATATTAATCCTGGTCTGTTTTGCCCGTGACAGTAATGGGTGAGTGATCTCCCCGTCCTTATCCACAAGCTTGTCCATGTTATTTTATCCCCCTTCCTATTGAGGTGAGGGAGTGAGAGAGTGGCTTGGTGGGTGTCTGGCAGCCAGCCAAGATTAACTAGCACATTGCCACACAACTTTTTTTTTCTGCGGCAGGCACATGTGATTGTGTCTTTATATGTTCCTTTTGTGAAAGTGTGCTCGTCCTTTGCTACGGTTTTGAAAAATCTTACTTTTTGAGCAGACGCATCAGAATGTTTCTCTTCGTGTTTTCTAAATTCCATCAACCGTATATGCACTACAGGTAATTCCTAAAGTCCTTGTTTCCCAATTTCCTATATAATGTTAAGCTTGAGTAAGTTCAAGCAGTATTGCAGAATCCTCAGTGAGTCATGTGGATTTACTTACAGTAACAGATGAAGTCCCCCTTATTTCTTTTGTGTTCAGGTTTTGAATGTGGATTATATTGAATATGTTTGAAGTACTAATAAACAGTGTTTCTGAAGAACTTGACACCTCCCAGGTTCTTAAACATTAATAATAATGATAAAATTCTTCCTTAACTTTCTGCTCCCTCCCAATTGCTTCATCTGGCTCAGTGAACAAAAGCTATGTTCTGTTTCAGGCACTTTTAAATAGTTACAAATATTAGACGGATGTACTAAGTTGCGCTGTGTGACCTTTGAAGCAGCATCTAGCATAATGTCAAAGATTTGTGATAGACCTCAAGTAAACAGCAGGTATTTTTTTTTTTTACATGGAAAGGTTTTGGTAGTGGGAGGGGGGCTGCCTCTGTGAGAAGAGGTCAGGGGCTGCCCTGCACAAGACAAAGCTGGTTCCAGCTGGCTCTGCAGCAGAACCATCGCAGGCTGTAGCTGAGACAATCAGCCAAGTTGGTGGCCCCTCTGTGCAAACATACTTAAGAATGGGTAAAAAAGGCCACACAGACATAAGGGGGGGGGAAGAGAGTGAGAAACAGCAGTGTGAACACCAAGGTCAGAGAAAAAAGGAGGGGGAGGAGGTGCTTCAGGCCTCTGGAGCAGAGATTCCCCTGCAGCCCATGGAAGAGACCACCCAGGAGCAGGTATCCACAGTGCAGCTTGTGGAGGACCCCACACCAGAGCAGTTGGATATTTCCTGAAGGAATTGCAGCCTGTGGAAAGACCCACGCTGGAGCAGGGTAAAAGCATGACAGGGAGCAGCAGAGAACTATGCCCTCCCCATCCCCTGTGCTGCTCAGGACAGGGAAGGCAGAGGAAAAGGAGTTGGGAGTGAAGGAGTGAAGTTGAGTCTGGGAAAAGGTGGTGGTGGGGAAGGTGTTGTTTTCATCTGTCTTCTCACTACCTAAATGTACCTTAATTGGCACTAAGTTAATTTTCCCCAAGTCAAGTCCGTTTGGTAAGCAGTATTCCTGCAAATCCTATTTCTACCCCATTCTGTTGAAGAGTAGTGAGAGAGCAGCAGGGTTGGGAGTTTGGCTACAGGTTATAGTAAGAATTAAAAAATACGGGATATTTTAAATAAAAATGAGAAATCTAATCAAAGAGAAAGCACAAAATGCACAGTAAGATTAACAAGTCTCTAATTTTAATGCTTTAATGAGACAAAGTTAAGTAAATAGTTGTGGAGAACCGGCCTCCATAAATGATGTCTCTCACTCAAATTGACTGCAAGAGAGAGACGTAAACAGACAAAAAGAGAGGAAAAAAAAAAAAAAAAAAAGGATAACTGGGACAACAGTTATTGAGAGGCGTGAATGAAAGAAAGACAGCAAAATGGCTTACTCCAAGACCTACGTACCCTAAAATATAAATTTTTACGAGCCTATTATATATATATTACAGGGTTAACAATATTTAAATATGACTAAATAGATAGGCATTAAAAAGTAAAAAAAAAAATTCTTTATGGCTCATGAGTTTAGCTCCTATATATACCAATGAAGAAATGCAAGAAATACAGGAAAACTATTTGTCCTGTTTTGAGCCAGGATGAAGCCAATTTTTCTTTTACTGATTTTTTCTACCTTCAGTAAGCTTTCTTTTAACTAGCACCAGAGCGTTCCAACTAACACTGAAAACAGTGGAATGTTTTTCTAACTGCTGGGTCTTCAAGGCTGCACCTGTACTCTGCCACCTCAGACACTATGGGAGATCTATGACCCCCCCATAGGAGGCTGTATTAGACAGACAGCAAAATTGGCCAGAGATATTTCATTCCATATATCTACGTAAGCTCAGAGCAATTTCAGAGATCACAGAAGACAACTTCCTTCCTGCTTCTTCTTCCCTTCTCTTCCATCCATATCCGGCATCTGGGGAGGACTCTGTCCATCCACCACCGTCTTCCCCTAGGCTCGAGCTCTCCTGACCCTCATAACTCTGCTGCTCTCTCCAGTGGCAGCAGTCCGGGACTTTCTGGGACTGTTCGCAGCCAAGGAGAGTGCTGTGGGAGTTGCTGGGGGTGGGGGGGAGGCGAGAGGCTTTTGCAAATACCTGAACACATTCATATAGAATTTTATATATTTTCTTATACCATTAGTGTTTAACTAAAGCTGTGTAGTTTACTTTTCAATCAAGCAAAGTCTCTCTCTTTTTCTCTCTCTCCTTCCCTACCTGGGTGGGAGGGGGAGGGGATCGAGGGCATTGTTGTCGGACCTGAGTCAAACGGTGACA
Source organism: Apus apus (assembly GCF_020740795.1). NCBI lineage: Eukaryota > Metazoa > Chordata > Aves > Apodiformes > Apodidae > Apus > Apus apus. Next base: position 9,719,326 of record NC_067311.1, on the reverse strand, counting down.
TTATTATAAAATGCAATATGAGTGTCAGTATCTTGTCAATCACAAAAAGTATATGCAAAAATTCAGCTCGTTTTCCAGTATCTTGAATAAGTATTTTTGAAGTCTCAAATGTGGCAAACTTTAATGCTCTAATGCATTTGTCTTCTATTTGCTCTTTCTGCATCAAATATGACAGACTAGCATAACTATATGGAACCCTTTGACTACAAAAGACCATATAATACTTTTGTATGACAGGAAGATAATATGGCTTATTTTATCATTTGCAAAACAAGTAAGATCGTACTATATCCAGCTCACATAAATACTGTTGAAATGGTCAATGCTTACCCGTGCCTTTTTTTTTTTTTGCCTTGGACATTTAGAAATGTCCATTCATGACAACATTGTATTAAAACTTTTATTAAATTATCAGCAAGCCTTTATGCTATTTTCAAAGCATACAGTGGCCATAAAAGATTAGTTTGTAAATTGTGAAAACCCCCCAGATTACAGATTAGTATCTGGAATGAGACATCAACTATAGATTCATCATTACACATATTGCTAGAGTCTAGTTCATAAAGCCTGCATGTAGAGCCGACACAATGATTCACATACACAGGAGCACTTTTGACACTCAGCCTTTTTTGGTAGATCTGTGCTATTTGTGACAAAACGTGATGTAAAAAAAAACCAAAAACCTGCCAGCTGACTGCAGCTGCCACTGTTGTAAATCAAAATGTTACAATATCTACAGAGCCAGTTATTTGTAGAACACATTTTGCTTATAATAGTTATGCACAGTGCGTATAAAGGCATATTAAAAGACAATATGATGTAAATGTGCTTTCATCTAGTCATGCATTTAAAACTTTTTAAGAAAACAGTTTCTGTTTAGCTGTAAAATTTCTGTCTAAAACCTCTGCCAGATCCCCCTTATCTGGCTTCCTGCTATAGTCTAAAAACATATGTTCATGTAGGGACAAGGGGGGAAAATATTAAACTTACTCTGTCCTCAGCGTGAGCATTTATGAGGTAATAATGGCTAAAATAACTAAATGTACCTTATTAACTCCTCAGATGCCAGCTTGCCTTAGGTGGAAACCAAGCTGGCTACTTGGAGGGAGCTGGCTGCCCAGCTGGGGCTGGCAGAGCATGGTTTGGGGAGAGTATGGAGGAGGGGGGGAAGTCATGTGGCTGTTGTGAACAGTTCATGCTGGTTTAATGCTGCACTTGGATAGGGAAACAGCACTTGAAACCATTGAGTTCCCTAGGTAGCTGGCAATATTGAGCAGGTGCAACATTATGAAATAAAATATTTTACCAGAGATAATCAGAGTTGCCTGTTTGTGTGTGTGTAGAGGGCCCTTTTACTGAGCAATGGACATATGAGCAATCCAGCCTTTACTGAAAACACCTGGGCCCCAGAGCAACAACGTTCCCATGGATACCAACTGAAGAAGTGAGCAGCGATGTAACCAACTTCTGGATGTGCCAAAGAAGGAAGTGAGGCGGAGAGTCATGACTGTGCATGCACGTGTTAGGAACCAATCACTGTTTAGGTCGTGGCAGGCTTTATGGCAATTGACCAATGACAAGAGTGGTTTCGGACACGTATACACAGCAAGGGGCTATATAAGAAAGGTTGGCACATAAAATAAACGGCATTCACCTAATCATATTGATTCCTGCGTGTCTGTCCATGATGACCTCCTGCATGTGTGTTCAGAGATTAGCATACATTTACTTGCGTACAGTGGTCCTGCAGGTCAATTAAAACGTTTCACCCCTGCAGGCCACCAGGAGATGCTCCTGCAGCAAGGGATGATTTGGGGAGGAACAAGCGTTGGGAAAATAAAGGGGTAAGAGGATATAAGGGGATGGATAAATAGCAGGCAGGCAGGAAGGCAGGAAGGAAGGAGGGAGAAAGGGAAGGAGGGAGGCAGGCAGGCAGGAAGGGAGGGAGAGAGGGAGGAAGGAACTAAGGGAAGGAGAAAGAAAGGAAGGGAGGGAGGGAGGAAGGGCGGGAGGGAGGGAAGGAGGAAGGGAGGGAGGGAGAGAGGGAAGGCAGGGAAGGAAGGAAGGAAGGAAGGAAGGAAGGAAGGAAGGAAGGAAGGAAGGAAGGAAGGAAGGAAGGAAGGAAGGAAGGAAGGAAGGTAGGGAGAAAGGGAGAGAGTGAGGGAGGAATCGAGGGAGGAAGGGATGGAGGGAGAGAGGGAAGGCAGGAAGGCAGGAAAGAAGGAAGGAAGGAAGGAAGGAAGGAAGGAAGGAAGGAAGGAAGGAAGGAAGGAAGGAAGGAAGGAAGGAAGGAAGGAAGGAAGGAAGGAAGGAAGGTGGAAGGGAAGGAGGGAAAGAGGGAGGGAGGAATGGAGGGAGGAAGGGAGGGAGGGAGAGAGGGAAGGCAGGGAAGGAAGGAAGGAAGGAAGGAAGGAAGGAAGGAAGGAAGGAAGGAAGGAAGGAAGGAAGGAAGGAAGGAAGGACGGTAGGGAGGTAGAGAGGGAGGGAGGAATCGAGGGAGGGAGAGAGGGAAGGCAGGAAGGCAGGAAGGCAGGAAGGCAGGCAGGCAGGCAGGCAGGCAGGCAGGCAGGAAGGAAGGAAGGAAGGAAGGAAGGAAGGAAGGAAGGAAGGAAGGAAGGAAGGGAGGGAGGGAGAGAGGGAGGGAGGAATGGAGGGAGGACGGGAGGGAGGGAGAGAGGGAAGGAGGGAGGCAGGCAGGCAGGAAGGGAGGGAGAGAGAGAGGAAGGAACTAAGGGAAGGAGAAAGAAAGGAAGGGAGGGAGGGAGGAAGGGCGGGAGGGAGGGAAGGAGGAAGGGAGGGAGGGAAGGAGGAACGAAGGAAGGAAGGCAGGAAGGTAGGAAGGCAGGCAGGCAGGCAGGCTAGAAGGAAAAAAGGAAGGAAGGAAGGAAGGAAGGAAGGAAGGAAGGAAGGAAGGAAGGAAGGAAGGAAGGAAGGAAGGAAGGAAGGAAGGAAGGAAGGAAGGAAGGAAGGAAGGAAGGAAGGAAGGAAGGAAGGGAAGGAGGGAAAGAGGGAGGGAGGAATGGAGGGAGGAAGGGAGGGAGGGAGAGAGGGAAGGCAGGGAAGGAAGGAAGGAAGGAAGGAAGGAAGGAAGGAAGGAAGGAAGGAAGGAAGGAAGGAAGGAAGGACGGTAGGGAGGTAGAGAGGGAGGGAGGAATCGAGGGAGGGAGAGAGGGAAGGCAGGAAGGCAGGAAGGCAGGAAGGCAGGCAGGCAGGCAGGCAGGCAGGCAGGAAGGAAGGAAGGAAGGAAGGAAGGAAGGAAGGAAGGAAGGGAGGGAGAGAGGGAGGGAGGAATGGAGGGAGGACGGGAGGGAGGGAGAGAGGGAAGGAGGGAGGCAGGCAGGCAGGAAGGGAGGGAGAGAGAGAGGAAGGAACTAAGGGAAGGAGAAAGAAAGGAAGGGAGGGAGGGAGGAAGGGCGGGAGGGAGGGAAGGAGGAAGGGAGGGAGGGAAGGAGGAACGAAGGAAGGAAGGCAGGAAGGTAGGAAGGCAGGCAGGCAGGCAGGCTAGAAGGAAAAAAGGAAGGAAGGAAGGAAGGAAGGAAGGAAGGAAGGAAGGAAGGAAGGAAGGAAGGAAGGAAGGAAGGAAGGAAGGAAGGAAGGAAGGAAGGAAGGAAGGAAGGAAGGGAGAGAGGGAGGGAGGAATCGAGGGAGGAAGGGATGGAGGGAGAGAGGGAAGGCAGGGAAGGAAGGAAGGAAGGAAGGAAGGAAGGAAGGAAGGAAGGAAGGAAGGAAGGAAGGGAAAAGGAAGGAAGGGAGGAAGGAAGGGAGGGAGGGAGGAAGGGAGAGAGGGAGGGAGGAATCGAGGGAGGAAGGGATGGAGGGAGAGAGGGAAGGAAGGAAGGAAGGAAGGAAGGAAGGAAGGAAGGAAGGAAGGAAGGAAGGAAGGAAGGAAGGAAGGAAGGAAGGAAGGAAGGACGGTAGGGAGGTAGAGAGGGAGGGAGGAATCGAGGGAGGGAGAGAGGGAAGGCAGGAAGGCAGGAAGGCAGGAAGGCAGGAAGGCAGGAAGGCAGGAAGGCAGGAAGGCAGGAAGGAAGGAAGGAAGGAAGGAAGGAAGGAAGGAAGGAAGGAAGGGAGGGAGGGAGGGAGAGAGGGAGGGAGGAATGGAGGGAGGACGGGAGGGAGGGAGAGAGGGAAGGAGGGAGGCAGGCAGGCAGGAAGGGAGGGAGAGAGAGAGGAAGGAACTAAGGGAAGGAGAAAGAAAGGAAGGGAGGGAGGGAGGAAGGGCGGGAGGGAGGGAAGGAGGAAGGGAGGGAGGGAAGGAGGAACGAAGGAAGGAAGGCAGGAAGGTAGGAAGGCAGGCAGGCAGGCAGGCTAGAAGGAAAAAAGGAAGGAAGGAAGGAAGGAAGGAAGGAAGGAAGGAAGGAAGGAAGGAAGGAAGGAAGGAAGGAAGGAAGGAAGGAAGGAAGGGAAAAGGAAGGAAGGGAGGAAGGAAGGGAGGGAGGGAGGGAGGAAGGAAGGAAGGAAGGAAGGAAGGAAGGAAGGAAGGAAGGAAGGAAGGAAGGAAGGAAGGAAGAAAGGAAGGCAGGGAAAAGGAAGGAAGGAAGGAAGGGAAGGAGAAAGGAGGGAAGGAAGGAAGGCAGAGAGGAAGGGAGGGTGGATTCAGTGGATTGCATACATTTACTTGCATACAGTGGTCCTGTAGGTCAAATAAAACATTTCACCCCTGCAGGCCACCAGGACATGCTCCTGGAGCAGGAGATGATTTGGGGAGGAACAAATCCTGGGAAAATAAAGGGGTAAGAGGATAAAAAGGGATGGATAAATAGTGTAGACAGTTTGTAAATACTGTAATGGCACGTAAATAGTTTGCCGGTCAGTATACTTGTCTGGATGTGCCCCGTGCACGATCAAGGAAGTTTGCCCTGTCTTCTTAAATTCCTTTCTAACTTTCCTGACTGAGGGCTCTCTATTCGGTGTGCATGTGTGTGTACTGAGTTCTCAGTGCCAGCAACTGGAGTCAGATCACAAAATGAAGGACCGGTGCATCTATGGTACCAGCAACTGGAGCAAGTGTGAGTGAGTGTGTGATCACCAGTGAAGATCAAGCCAGACTAGCTGGTGAGTAGGTGAAGTGACCTGGGAGCCAGGGGAGTGGTCTCTAAGGGCCAGCTCTGGGTGTGAGAACACCTGTGTGTCTCTAAGCATGAGCACAGGAGAGTTGGCTATGAGACATGGGCAGTCCTGGTCAACATTGGGTGGGCAGTCTGAGCGTCTACCTTGTACATATGAGTATATATATATTCTCATCAGCAGACCGCCATCCTACCTCAGGTAGAGAGCGGAGCAGGATGAAGCTGTTGGTGCTGTGGCAGGGAACACTGAAAGGAACAGGAAAGCACAGCCAAATTCATGCATATCTTAGAGGGTGGTGCCATCGGATGAATTTTGGCTTCTTTGATCATGGGGATGTTTACATGGAACCAGGCTTGCTGTCAAAAGATGGTGTAGAACTATCACCAAGGGGGAAAAGGATTCTTGGCCAGGAGGTGGTGGGGCTCATTGAGAGGGCTTTAAACTAGGTTTGAAGGGGGAAGGGGATAAAACCAGGCCCACTAGAGATGAGCCTAGGGGTGACATGCCAAGGTCGGGGGTGAAACCGATAGCCCAGCTCAAGTGCATCTACACTAATGTGCGCAGCATAGGAGACAAAGAAGAGGAGCTGGAAGCCATTGTGCAGCAGTTGACTTAGTTGACTTAGTTGCCATCACAGGAATGTGGTGGGATGGCTCTCATGACTGGAATGCTGCAGTCAATGGCTATAAGCTCTTCAGAAGGGACAGGCAAGGAAGGAGAGGCGGTGGGGTGGCTCTCTATGTCAGGGAGTGTTTTGATTGCATGAGGTTCAACAAGGCCAAGTGCAAGGTCCTGCACCTGGGTCAGGGCAATCCCAAGCACAAGCACAGGCTGGGTGGAGAATGGATTGAAAACAGTCCGGAGGAGAAGGACTTGGGAGTGATGGTGGACGAGAAGCTCAACATGAGCCGGCAATGTGCGCTTGCAGCCTGGAAAGCCAACCGTGTCTTGGGCTGTGTCAAGTCAAGGGAGGCTATTCTCCCCTTTTACTCGGCTCTCATGAGACCCCACCTGGAGTACTGTGTCCAATTCTGGAGCCCCCAACATAAGAAAGACATGGAGATCATGGAGAAAGTCCGGAGAAGGGCCAGGAAGATGATCCGAGGGCTGGAGCACCTCTCCCACAGGACAGGCTGAGAGAGTTGGAGCTGTTCAACCTCGAGAAGACAAGGCCTTCCAGTACCTGAAGGGGGACTACAGGAAAGCTGGGGAGGGGCTTTTTACAAGGGCTTGTAGTGAGAGGACAAGAGGAAATGGATCCAAACTGGAAGAGGGGAGATTCAGGTTAGACATTAGGAGGAAATTCTTTAGTGTGAGGGTGGTGAGACACTGGAACAGGTTGCCCAGGGAAGTTGTGGAAGCCCCATCCCTGGAAGCGTTCAAGGCCAGGTTGGATGGGGCCCTGAGCAACCTGATCTAGTGGGAGGTGTCCCTGCCCAGGCAGGGGGGGTTAGAACTAGATGATCTTTAAGGTCCCTTCCAACTCAAACCATTCTATGATTCTATGATTGTACAGAGCTCAACGATAGTGATGATAAGGTTGAGTGTTTATGGGTAAGGATGAGGGGGAAGGAAAATAAGGCAGATATCCTGTTGGGAGTCTGTTACAGACCACCCAACCAGGATGAGGAAGCGGACAAAGCATTCTACAAGCAGCTGGAAGAAGTCACAAAATCGCCAGCCCTTGTTCTGGTGGGGGACTTCAACCTACTGGACGTCTGCTGGAAATATAACACAGCAGAGGGGAGACAGGCTAGGAGGTTTCTGAAGAATTTAACTGGCTTGAAAAAGCAAGGAGAACACTTGAATAACAACAACAACAACCTTCTCTGGATCCTCTCTAGCCTGTCCACATCTTTTTTGTATAGCAGGGACCAGAACTGAACACAGTATTCGAGGTGTGGCCTGACAAGCACCGAGTGGAGTGGGATGATGACTTCTTTATCTTTGATGGTGATGCCCTTGTTGATGTAACTCAGCATTCTGTTGGCTTTGTTTGCCACTGCAGCGCACTGTTTGCTCATATTAAGCTGCTTGCCCACCAAGACCCCCGGGTCCCTTTCCACAGAGCTACTCTCCATCCAGGTGGACCTCAGTCTGTGCTGCACTCCTGGGTTATGTTTCCCAGGTGCAAGACCTTACACTTGTCCATCTTGAACTTCATAAGGTTCTTGTTAGCCCACTCTTCCAGCCTGTCCAGGTTTTCCTGGAGGGTGGCTCTCCCTTCCAGAGTGTCTACATCCCCACTCAACTTGGTGTCATATGCAAACTTCATCAGGATGCATTTGATCCCAACATCCAGATCACTTGTTTTTCTTGGGTTTGGTGTGTGTTTTTTCCCTTCTCTTTGTTGTTTTCTTTTTCCCTGTCTTTATTTTTCTTTTCAATTTATTAAACTGTCTGTATCACAACCCAATTCTTTCCCCATCCCACTGGGTAGGGGAATGAGCAAGTGGCTATGTGGTGCTTAGCTGCTTACTGGGGTTAAACCATGGCAGATATAAAAATGAGAAGGAGAATTCCAGCCATTTGATCAAAAGATTGACTATAGCCAACTATGCAAATCTGTTGAATGCTGTGAGTATATCAGATGTACTAAAAAACTTGGAACCGCAGCAGTTGCCTCCGAGAGAGATATGTAATACATTTAACAACAGTGAGAATACATTAGTGTAAAAATAAATTTAACTATGCTTAGAACCTAGAGAAGCAGCAACTCCATTTTATACGTATTTGTCAAAGGTGGGTATGTGCTTGTTTTTTGAGACATCTTTGTATTCTCCCTCATATGGAATGATTCTGCGGAAACATTGAGGAAGAGAGAGAGAGAGAGAGAGAGAGAGAGTTCAGTCTTGCTGACCTTGTCAAAATTGCTTAACTTTCCCTTGCCCTGATTCATCAAGGCTTATGAGAGGGTTCTTACAGCATCTCTGCCATGTGTTCGAGGCACACAATTTATACTTGTGGCTACTGTGCATGTACACAGAAGAAAAGCTGTGGGGCACCAAGAAGATAAAAGCAGCTCTTCAAGGTGTATGATATTTTCTCCAGAATGCTTGTTGCCTGCAGGCTAGGGCTCCTCCTATGCTAAAGAAATCAACCACTTTAGTCCACTCTCCATTTGGAGAAAGTAAGTTAAAAACCAACAACTGTAAATATACCTCCCCTGTCTTTTTTTTCCCCATGCTTTAAATAAGTAAAGAAAAATTAAAAGGTCAGTAGTTTCATTCATGCTTTAAACTCGTTTACAGCAATTAACTGTACTTTACAATATTTACTTGAATTTGTTTGCTTGTTGATAGTAAACAACCATCCTGTTTAATAATGTTGATTACACCTTTATTTAAAATAAAATCTATAATATTTAAGATTACTTCTATAAACATGAACAAATCAAGAAAGACTTAAACAGGGAAGAAACACATTCTAGCTTGTTCAGACTGTCTCTACTAAACACTTGCTCTCAAAAGATTTAAATTTTTGAAATTACAACCGTTTAAATGTATTTAAAATATACTTTGCATTTTGACACTTGTTCTTTGCCAAATCATTTGCCTATTCAAGCTGTTTCAGCTTCTTACTATAGCACTGAAAAAATGTTGTTTGCTAGTAGTGGTAAGGCTAACTCAAAGATATATCTAGAAGAATTATCACCCACCAATCTCAAGAAGTCTCCTGTCACCGTTTGACTCAGGTTTGAGAGCAATGCTCTCGATCCCCTCCCCCTCCCACCCAGGTAGGGAAGGAGAGAGAGAAAAAGAGAGAGACTTGGCTGGATTGAAAACTAAACTACAACCATCCTCATTCGATCACTAATCCAATTGCTAATTGGGCTGGAGAAACAGAGCCACAGGATAGGGGAGAACCAACTCTTATACCTGCTAATTCAATTGATAGTCTGATGACTGCTATTATAAAAGCAGCCTGTGTACAGGCAATGCATGATCATGCTGACAGAGACACCCCAATCACTGCTGAGGTGAACCCTGATATGATGAGAGCTCGAGCCTAAGGGTCGGCGGTGATGGATGAGCAGAGTCCTCCCCGGACGCCGGCCATGGACGGAAGAGAGCGGCGAGAAGAAGGAGGAAGCTGTCTTCTAAGATCTCTGTCCTTCCTTTTTGCTTACGTAGATATATGGAATGGAATATCTTTGGCCAATTTTGCTGTCTGTCTAACTCAGCCTCCCACGGGGGGGTCAGAGATCTCCCCATAGTGTCTGAGCCGGCAGAGTGAAGATGTAACCTTGAAACCTCAGTAGTTAGAAAAACATTCCACTGTCTTATCAGCCTAGCAGAACACACAGTTGCTAGTTACAAGAAAGCTTACTGAAGGAAAAAAAAATCAGTGAAAAGAAAAATTGGCTTAATCCTGGCTCAAACCAGGACAATGATAAAACATCTTTCAAGGGGTGCTCTGGCAGACCTAAAAGTTTATTCGGGAAGGTGCAAAGATGACATTGGAGCAGATCGGCTTCACCATCAGGGGTTACAAACAAGCTGGTGAGCCAGGACAGCCGATTCCTACATGGGCCTTTTTCTTGTGTTAAGGAACTTGATAACTACCATCTGTTTACCATTTTCCTGACCTTGCGGACAGAGTCGGCATCTCACTCTCATCCTATGTTTATCATGCATATCCATTCTCATACTAAGCTGCCTGGCCCCTTGATAGAAGGAAATGCTGTTGTGGATTCGCATACCGTGGCTGCTGTACAATTTGATTCTGCCACTGCTTCTCATTCCTTTTTTCATCAAAATGCTGCAGCCTTACAAATAACCTTTCAACTGACTAGGCCACAAACAAGGCTGATATTTCAGTCATGTCCTGACTGTCAGTCTGTGATTCCAGCTACATCAGTGCTCGGTGTTAATCCTCGTGGCCTTCAACCTAATGCTATTTGGCAATCTGATGTTACCCATATTCATTCTTTCGGCAGGTTGAAATACATACATGTTTCTGTTGACACCTTTTCTGGCTTTCTTGTAGCCACTGAACGTACAGGGCAACGGGCATGAGATGTTACCCAGCACTGGACCCATTGCTTTGCGGTGATGGGTGTTCCTGTTGAAATCAAAACAGACAATGGCCCGGCCTATACCTCTGCTTCTGTTGTTCTGCTTTTGCAACAATGGGGCTTGTGCCATATGACTGGCATTCCAAATTCCCCAACTATTCATAGAATCATAGAATATTCTGAGTTGGAAAGGACCCATCAGTGTTGAAGAATGGCTTGAGCAGCAAGGCCATGGGTCCTTGCAATCTCCTTGAGAGACCTTGAGAGTTTAACACAAGTAGCAGCTGTACAAGCAATCTCTTTGTTAGCCTAACACAAGTATAAACAGTCTCTTTGTTAGCTTAAACTAACTCAAGGATAAGATAGAGAAGTAGAATAATAGAGAATAAGGAAGAACCCTGAGAACTCAGTGTGTATGTTACCATATAAAAGGTGGAGCATGTAAATAGAGCTACCCGAAGATATCATAACTATCCAATGAAATCACTACAAGTAGTTACTATCCAGTGAAATCACTACAAGTTTTTTTGGAAAAGGGTATAAAAGTAACACTGTGTATTCAATAAATTGAAGCTTGCTTTATCAATCACATTGATTCTGGACTGCTCGCTTCCCTCGCTGCCGGCAAGTGGCGCCCGAACAGGGACCCCCATTCCTTGTTGTCACCGAAGTTGGTGGGAGTTCCGGTAAAGCACCGGTAGCAGCGACCGGGGAGCAGAAGATCAGCCGCGGAATGCTGGCATTCGACAGGCTGATCCGTGCTTGAACTGACCTGAGATCAGAGGTTCGCCGTCCGGATTGTTGGGCTACCTATGAAGATTTTGATGAAAAGGGCACTCTAAGATAAGGTAAAAGGCTGCACTAAATTATTAGGGTCAGGGATATATAGATATACTGGCCGAAAATGGAAAGTGAGGTAGCCCTTGATTTATTATTACGCTTTTTAGAAAAGCGGGCAGTAAAGGATATTGACCTTAAAAAGGAGTTAGCGGGGTTGGTAGCTTTTGGGAAAGATCAAGGTTGTTTTAAGGATCCAGGTGCGTTGTTTCAGGTTGAGGCGTGGCGAGAGTATGGTGATTTGTTATGGAATAGGGTAATAGATGATGATAAGGGTGCGAAAAAGTTAATGAAGCTGTGGCGGGCAGTGATAAATTGTCTTAAACAGTATCAGGCAGAGGAAAAAATAGCAGCAATTGCTTCCAGTCACTTGAAAGGAGTAGGTACGGAAAAAGAGGCAGGCAAGCTTCAGTTAGGGGTTGATTATGTGCCTACCCCCCAACAGGGTGTTCGGTGTTAGTGAAGCCTTTGATTGCTAGTGCTTCTGGGGGAGGGGGGCCATCGGCTCCGCAGTTAGAAAAACACAATGGAGAAGGCAGACTGTCAGAGAATGCCGAGGAGGAGTTGAAACGAGAGACAGCAGAAAATCATAAGAACGAGCTGGTAGTGAAAAGTGATAGTAATCAGGAAGGGAAGTTCAGAAAAAGTTCCGCAGGAGTGTTGCATCTAAACTGGCAGGAGATCTCTGGGACAGCTATCGAGAAGGGTGATCATGACTTGTTAAGTGTTATGCAGGAATCTTGTGCCTTTCCGGTGTTCTTTGAAGTTACAGATCAAGGGGCAAGAGGAGAGTATAGTCCTATTGACTGGAAGCTGTTGTCACAGTTGTGCTACGGTAAATGAATCTGGGTTACACAGTGAACCTACCAGGCAAATGTTGAATTATATTTGGGGCAGTGGAATTCTTTGGCCAGAAGATATTAAGACAATTGTGAGAATGATTATGACGCAGTCGCAATTAATGTTGTGGCAAGCGCATTGGAATAGACTTTGTGACAGGGTAGTTAACATCCCCCGTGATCAGCAGGACCCATTGCATGGTGTTACGGTGGAACACTTGATAGGTGTAGGTCCTTTTGCTACTGTAGATATGCAGGTACAACTAGGTCCGGCAGTATTAGGGGAATCAATGCGGTTAGCCCGCGTAGCTATATCACTGGTTAAGACAGCACCACCCACCCCGTCCTATATGTCTACTAAACAGGGCAGGGAAGAGTCGTTTGCTAGCTTTCTGGACAGAGTTATCGATGCAATTGATCGTTCAGATGCGCAGGAGTGGATGAAGGGAGCATTACTATGGCAGTGTATTATGGAGAACTGTAATGCCGCTACTAGGGCTATTATTGTGACACTGCCTGGGGATGCTTCTGTAGAGGAAATGTTAGATCGGACGAGTAGGGTGCCGGTCGGACCGCAAGCAATGTTGGTAGAAGCAGTGAAAGATTTAGGGAACAATTTAGTGCAAGCCCAGGGCCAAGTCTTAGCAGCCCTTGCGCCTCTTCCGCAAAATCGGTCTTCAGGCAGACCTCCAAAAAAACCCACAAACAAACAAACAAAAAACAAAACGAAACGAAACCAAAAAACGGGAGACAGAGCGCCAGGAACTGCGGCGCGCGGACACCAACAGCAGTTCATGTAGCAACAGCTCCATCTCGCGACGACAATTGCAAACTACCGACAAATTACAGCCTGCAACATCCGGAAGCCTCGGCTTGGACTTGGCAACTCTCATTGATAACAAACCTCAAAAGATTCCTACTGAAGTTAAAGGACCGGTGATGATTAAGGGACAGACACACGGAGCACTACTGTTAGGACGTTCGTCCAGTGGATTAAAAGGACTATTTGTACTTCCTGGTATCATCGATCGAGACTATCATGGAGAAATTGAAATAGTTATCCAGACACGCTTTCCTCCTATGTTTATTCCAAAAGGAAGCAGGATTGCTCAACTTGTTCCTATGCAGCAATTAATGGACGCAGCACAGACCCCTCAAGTTCTGGAGCGAGGTCGTGGAGGATTTGGTTCAACTGGAGGACTTACTTTGCTTACCATGCACATGGATCATCGCCCTCTAGTCAGCGCAGTGTTAAAGCATGAAAATGAATCATTACAGCTTATGGTTCTTTTGGACACAGGAGCTGACTTGACTATTGTTTCTAGCTCAATTTGGCCCTCTCATTGGCCACTACAGGGTGTGATGGACAGTGTAGAAGGTGTAGGAGGAGCTGCTTCAGTGCAACGAAGCCAGAAAAGAATCCAAATCATCATAGATGGAAGAGCTGTATTTACACCAGTAACAGTAATACCACTACCCTACAAGCTCCACCACCCCCACCACCGTGCAGAGGAGGACCTCCCCCACTGCCACCACCAGCAAGTGGATCATCTGTTCCTCCACCACCTCCTCCTCCTCCACCCCCTCCTGGTCCTCCTCCACCTCCAGGCCTTCCATCAGAGGTTGATCACCAGCTTCCAGTTCCTGCAGGAAACAAAACTGCACTCTTGGATCAAATCAGAGAAGGAGCTCAGTTAAAGAAAGTAGAACAGAACAGTCGACCGGTGTCCTGCTCAGGAAGAGATGCACTGTTAGATCAGATATGACAGGGTATACAGCTGGAATCCGTATCTGATGGCCAGGAGAGTGCACCACCTACACCTGCACCCACCTCGGGAATTGTGGGTGCATTAATGGAAGTTATGCAGAAAAGGAGCTTAAGGTCCTGGAATGGTTATTCACCGGTATACAGTCTAAGACAACAATTCAACAACAGGTGGATGATCTTGCTGAATTGATCAAAAAAGGCCGTACCCGAGTATTACAGATATCGGGGAAAGAACCAGGAACAATATATCTCCCTATAAAAAGAGCAGACTTGGAATGGTATTTGCAACCCTCACAAGCATTACAACGTAGCATCTTAGGTGTTGCCCAAGAGATTAACATCAGCTCTCTAAAAACATCAGTGTTAAAGTGGATGAGCCAACATAAATGGCTTCCACTACCAAAGCGAAGTGAGCAGACCCTGAAAGAAGCCATTACAGTCTTTACGGATGCTGGGAAACGATCACAACGAGCAGCGGCAACGTGGTTTAAGGAAGACCAGTGGTGTCACATTATTCTGGAAGCAGAACCTGGTGATACACTGCAAACGCTGGAATTAACTGCCGTGGTCTGGGCATTCAAGCATTGGTCACAGGATCCATTGAACGTGATAACTGACTGTCAACGTTTGACAACAATGCTCTCGATCCCCTCCCCCTCCCACCCAGGTAGGGAAAGAGAGAGAAAAAAAAGAGAGAGAGACTTGGCTGGATTGAAAACTGAACCGTGCAACTTTATTTGTAATGCTAATACGTGATATGAGAGTGTATATATATAGTGATTATACAAAAGTGTGGTAGAAACCTCTTGCCTCCCCCCACCCCCAGCAACTCCCACAGCACTTCCCTCAGATGAGACAATTCCGAGGAATCCCGAAGCTGCTCCTGGAGAAAGGCAGAGAGTTACGAGGGTCAGGAGGGCTTGAGGTCGATGGGTCGACGACGATGGGCAGATGGTGTTTTCCCAGACGCCGGCCACGAACAAAAGAGAGAGAAAAAGACAGAAGAAGGAAAGCAGACAGAGAGGCAAAGCGAAGCGGCGAGAGAGCAAAGCAGGAAGGAAGGAAGTTTTCTTCTGTCATATCCGACCTTCCCCCGAGCCTACGTAGATATATGGAATGGAATATCTCTGGCCAGTTTTGCTGTTCGTCTAACCCAGCCTCCCACGGGGGGGCCACAAATCCCCCCGTAGTGTCTGAGCTGGCAGAGCAAAGGCACGACCTTGAGAGCCCAGCAATTACAAAAACATTCCAGTGTCTTATCAACCTAGCAGAGCACGCAGTTGCTAGTTGAAGAAATCTCACTGAAATAAAAAAAAAGATCAGCAAAAGAAAAACTGGCTTCATCCTGGCTCAAACCAGGACACTGACTCACTATATGTGGCTGGAATTGCCCAACGGATAGAGAGTGCTAGGATTAAAGATATCCAGAACCTTCGTCTGTTTGATCTCATGAGACAGTTACAAGCTGCTATACTCCAAAGGAAGGAGCCATACGCAGTTCTGCATATTAGGAGTCATCAGTGGAGTGAAGGACTGGGCGAAGGCAATGCACGGGCGGATCAGTTAGTGTCAGTGACGGTGCCCATTAATGAATTTACCAAGGCTCGAGAGGCCCATGCGACGTTTCGTCAAAATGCTCGAGGTCTACACAAGCAGTTCAACATCACGATGGAAGAAGCAAGAGGAATCGTGAAGGCGTGTCCTACCTGCAGCCATCATGGTTCAGGTCTCGGCGTTGGGGTGAACCCTCGGGGTCTAGGCCCGGATGAAGTATGGCAGATGGATGTCATGCATGTTCCTGAGTTTGGACGACTGAAATATGTCCATGTTACCATCGACACCTTTAGCAGATTTGTGTGGGCTTCAGCCCAGACAGGCGAAAAAGCCTCTCATGTCATCCGTCACTTGACTAACTGTTTTGCTGTGATGGGAGTTACAAGGCAGCTTAAGACAGATAATGGCCCGGCATATTCTAGTGAACGAATGCGAAAGTTTTGCCAACAATGGGGAGTACAACATATTACAGGGGTGCCTCACTCTCCTACAGGACAGGCCATAGTGGAGAGAGCTAATCAAACTCTGAAAATGTATATAGCAAAATTTAGTGACATTTTATATGTTCAGGAAAAGCTTTTTAAGGTGTTATTTGTCATGAACTATCTTTGTATTTTTGCTGATCAGGAGGTCTCACCCGCATATATTCACAGTGGGCTCGAGAAAAACTGACAACGCAGGGGACAACCATTGTATGTGATGTACAGAGATCCTGCTACAGGTATCTGGAAGGGCCCTGCTGAAGTTCGGTATCTGGGTAGAGGTTATATGTGTGTTATTACTCTTACAGGACCGTTGTGGGTACCCAGCAAGTGGACACATCCAGCAAAAAGAGAAGATACAGTGACTGTTGATTCGCACAGTGCCAACCACGACTCATAGAAGAGAAGCTGCCTAAAGGACCTGAGATCATGGGACTGAGCGGTTGGACTGTTTTAAATTGTCTAGCGTTGGTAAATTGGGTAGCTAATGGAGGAAAAGCCATCCTCCTTGACATTAGTCCTCGACAGAATCTGTGGGTTACCTGGGCGAATCAAACTGGACAATCAGCTTTTTGTTTATCTCTTGCATCAGCTGCTGACCCATTTCGTACATGCTTAATAGGGGTGCCCTCTTATGACCGGAGTCAGTTTAAGGAATACAGTAGTGGGAGCTGTGAGAATGAAACAACAGTTAGTGGCTGTAGTGCTAAATTAATAAATGGGTTAAATGTTAGCCTACCTTGGGATCCTCAGGAGGTAGACTTATTGGGGTCCATGACAATAGGTAACACCTCAGAAAATTGGACTCAGACTTGTATAATGTTGGCAGGATTCCAAAGAGGGACAAACGTGACCACACCTACTGCTGGGTATGACTATCAGTCACAGGGAAGTTACTGTGGAACTAACTCTTCAGCGAGTCAAGGGTTGGGAGCTCTGGGTGCAGAAACATCTAAGAGAAACCAGTCAATTTGGGTAAATAATACTGCCAAGGCCTTACCTCCGGGAATATTCTTAATTTGTGGTGATCGTGCCTGGCAGGGGATCCCCAAGAATGCCTTTGGTGGACCCTGTTATTTGGGAAAGTTAACGTTGCTGCACCTAGACCATACACAAATACTCAACATACTGGCAATGGTGGTAGGCGTACAAGAAGGTTCCTAAATACCTTGACTCCAGATTGTAACGACAAAATAGCACTATGGTCAACCACGGGACGAGTGTTTGCCTCAATGATACCTAGTATAGGTACTGCACATGCATTGGCGTCCCTTGGAAAATTGGCATGTCGGGCCGTTAAACAAGCTAATGTAACTTCGGCTATCTTAAGTGCCATGGCCCAAGACACGAACAACCTACGGCATGCTGTCCTACAAAATAGAATGGCCATTGACTTTTTACTCTTGGCCCAAGGACATGGATATGTAGAGTTTGAAGGGATGTGTTGCTTCAATCTATCAGCTCATAGTGCCTCCATTCATAAACAGCTCCAATGGTTAAGGGAACACACTCAGCAAATCACAGTTAACAACAATCCATTTGACTCCTGGCTGACATCCATATTTGGAGGAATTTCTCCTTGGCTGATATAAATCGTTAAAGAGGGATTGCGTTGGGTTGCTATGCTATTGCTTATTGTGATTGTAATCAAGATAGCTTACCATTGTATTATGAAAAATGTAACAAGATTGTCTGATAAGATATTGCTTGTACAAAAAGAAAAAGGGGGAATTGTTGAAGAATGGCTTGAGCAGCAAGGCCATGGGTCCTTGCAATCTCCTTGAGAGTTTAACACAAGTAGCAACTGTACAAGCAATCTCTTTGTTAGCCTAACACAAGTATAAACAGTCTCTTTGTTAGCTTAATAAAGGTAGGCATTGGGCCTTGTATATAAGAATGTAACAAGGAAACTAACCCAAGGACAAGATAGAGAAGTAGAATAATAGAGAATAAGGAAGAACCCTGAGAACTCAGTGTGTATGTTACCATATAAAAGGTGGAGCATGTAAATAGAGCTACCCGAAGATATCATAACTATCCAATGAAATCACTACAAGTAGTTTTGGAAAAGGGTATAAAAGTAACACTGTGTATTCAATAAATTGAAGCTTGCTTTATCAATCACATTGATTCTGGACTG
The DNA here is from genome assembly GCF_020740795.1 of Apus apus. Classification (NCBI taxonomy): domain Eukaryota; kingdom Metazoa; phylum Chordata; class Aves; order Apodiformes; family Apodidae; genus Apus; species Apus apus. Next base: position 9,701,619 of record NC_067311.1, on the reverse strand, counting down.
CTCGCTTCCCTCGCCGCCGGCAGGTGTATACCCCTCATAATATACGGAGCATCCTACAACAAAAGGCAAACAAATGGTTGACTGATAGCCGATTAACCTCACTGGAAGTCTGATCATCAAAATCCAAAAAGGAGTGTTCTGCTTCGGTGCAGACACACACTTAAACATCTTCATGAAATATGGTGCTCTACAAAGGTTCTGATGGATTTCAGTGATCATTTATTAGTGAATGCCTTTGACTGTTCCATCTTCATTATGCCAGGGTAGTGTTAAGAGTCGTTATTTACACAGTACTCTGTACTTGTGTAACTGTTTTGCTGCTTTGGCATGGTGCAGGTTAACAGGAAGGCAAAGCATTGAACAAGTCTGCTGCAATGCTTGAGAGAACCAGTTTAAAAAGCAGGATGAAAGGAGCTACAGGAAGCTTTCCAAGCACCTGTATGAGGTCTGGGGACTGTCTCTGAAAGTAGTTTGTCACAAGAACACTGCAAGCAGAAGCATATTAAGAATGTTTAGTGCTTTAGAAATAAAATACAAACCAAGTATGTAAGAAAATAGGTAGTAGAACTATACAAAAATTAAATAGGCAGTATTTCCATTGGGGAAATGTTAAAGCAAAGCAGTAAAAATTAATATGTTTGGGATTTTGAGCTTCTACTTTTAATTTCTTGAGGAATATAATTTCAATTTCAAATTTTGAAGAAAACAATCTGGTGTTTTCATTTCCAAAGGAGCACTGTATGGTGCTATAGTCAGTTGTAATTTGAAGCTGCTTGCTTCACAGTATCTAAGCAGCTGCCTCATTCACATTTTGTCTTTGTCTCAAGAGAAGCCAAAGCATGGCCTGAGGCTGTGATCTGACCTATTATTTTGCACCTCTTGCTACATGACATTGTGAAATACTAAATTTGTAAATTTAAAACGTTTTGGGGTGAAGCTGGACTTACTTTCAATTCAATTCATTGGTCTTGGACTTCCTAAAATTGTGCATTTTCCTGTATAATATGATTGAGTCCTTTATGCATTAACCTTAGTATATATGGAAGAATTATGTGATTTCCCTATTATTTATTCCACTTAAGAACATTTGACTTTATCAAAGGTGTCTGTTCTATGCTTAAGTTGCAGTCCCAAAAAGCCTCAAACATTTCACATTAAAACTGAAATGGGATTCAAGAATATTATTCAAATTACATAAAAGCAGAGTACTTGAGAGCCCAGAATTGTAATCAGCAATAACCAGCCAGAAAAAGAATTTAGAAATTAATCAATTTATTTGAGGTAGGTGAGCAAACAGCGCTGGGCGGCCGGGGAGTCTGTGCTCTGCCAATGGCGTGCACGCGGCTCTCTGCAGGGGTGACTTCTGAATCCTTTGAGACAGGACAACTGGGGATGGGAACAGGAGGGGGGGAGGAGGAAGGTAAGGAGGGGGTGACATTAGTAGTAATTCCTCCAATTCCTTATTCTTTTTCTTTGTACCCTTTCCCCCCCGCAGGGTATACAAAAAGGTTTTAGTATCCAATCGAATCCACAAACTTGCATACTCACTTTCCTCCAGGCTATGAGGTTCCTTGCTGTTAACATAAATATTCAAAGGCTGGCATATCCAATCCTCAAAGGATCCAAATACTGGCCAATACAGATGATCTCTTCTAATCTGCCTTCCACCCCACACTACCATACAAAAATGCACCATTTTCTTTCTACTCCTTCCTCTCCCAGAGGGCCAATCTTCCCAATGTTTTATCATTAGCCCTAAAGGACTATCTGGAGGGATAGCTGGCAACCCTCCCTTGAAACTGATCTTCTTATCAGTTCTACTTGACTTCTGTCCCGCCACATTCCCGAGACACCCTATTTTTCTATCAGTGTCCTCCGTGGACTGATCCTTCGGAAGTACGCCGCCGCACTCCCGGGACGCCCTATTTTTCTTTCAGCCTCTCCGCGGACTGATATTCCGAAAAGTGCATTCTCTCACACACCAATCGCTTCCCCTCGTTTGTGGCTCACGCCCTCACAGGCAATGAGAACCGCACTACTAGAAGGTCCACACTCGCTTCACCCTGATAAGACATCTCAGTCATTCACACTCCCTGGATCCCATACTCCCCGACCAGATGGATTCCGCTTACCGCTATGTACTCTTCCCTGAGTCTTCGTCCGGATCTTCACGCACAAAAATTACGGGGAACTGCAGTATCTGATCTTTTAATTCTTTGCTCACCTATCTCGCGGTTCGGAATACAGGATTTGGCTCGACCGCTCCAGACCCCGGGACCGTCCGAAGACGGGGGCGCCCTCCCGGGGGCAAGAAGTCTGGCCAAAGTGCCTGTATCTGAGTCACGGCACCAAATTGTAATCGGCAATAACCAGCCAGGAAAAGAATTTAGAAGTTAATCAATTTATTTGAGGTAGGTGAGCAAACAGCGCTGGGCGGCTGGAGAGTCTGTGCTCTGCCAACTGCGCGCACACGGGTCTGTGCAGGGGTCCCTTTTATACAGTTCTTTTTCCCACCGTTCGGGGGGTCCACCCCTCTCGGAAAATTCCATCCCTGTCCTGCCGTTTTTGGGAGGTCCTCCCTCCCTCGGAAAATTCCATCCCTTTTCCCCCAGTTTCGGAGGGGGGGGGTCTGTCTCTCTCTCGGTAAATTCCATTGTCTGCGTTGTTGTTGTTGTTACTCTCCGGGACTTGCACAGTCAATCAAGATGTTATATAACTTATAGTTCTATCTACCTGATATGGCCGTCAGCATTTAGCATTAAATAACAAGGTATAACTTCCAACATTAACCATTACATAACAGAACATAACTACAAACATTTAACAAACATTGCAGCTTAACACCCAGCCACATACATTCACATTTGATCAGCAAATTAAATTCCTGATTCACCTATAACAAGAATGTCATTTACAGAAGTATCATTATATCAATACGGCCAGAAGCAATGCCTTTAAATTAAGAGTTTCCAGTTGGCATGTTGAGTTGGATTCTGAAGAGCTGTCTTTTAATGTCTATCTGTTAAGTTTCAGCCATTGTCTTTTTGATTAAGTCTTCCAAAAGCTTTCTTTGTTTTAAGATAATTTCTGTTTTTATCTGTTTCCCAATGGGTGGACAGTATTCTTTCTCTAGAATGTAAAGACTTGCTGAAAAACTACACAGTGGCTTTAGCAGTTTCTGTTTAAAGCCTCAAACTCTCTCTGATAAATCGGTTTAATGCTGAGTTTCTTGAAAGGCTTCTGGAGTCCAAAGCCTTGCACCACATTTAGTTTATGAATCACCATTAATGGAAAGTAGCAACACTGAAGACATCTGTGTTTCAATCTCCTCTTTAGTGGACTATGTCACTTTTGTCAGTAGTACTCTGAACCAATAAAGAGCAACAGAGACATTTCATTGAACATTTCAGCCAGCTGGATTATGCCTTAATTTGAGCTATTGTATAAATATGGATATTAAATTAAGAAAACAATATTGTGTTTAAATAATGAACTTAACAAATAGCAAGAAAAGAGACTGACTCGAAGTTCTGTGATTGTTGGCCTTGATTTTCTTTCAGTCATAATGTCATTTGGAATAACCTTTTGTTATATACTTAAAAGCCAGGTAGCTTTCTGATAATGAAGCATTAAGTTTTATCATCTACTTGAAAGTGTGTTTTAACATTTGTTCTCCTATGTTGTGGGCTAGGAAACAGTTTCTTTACATAGCTTTAAGGACTGTTTGCCGTTGTGGGGATAAAAGCTGTACATTTTGGGTAAAAATTTTATGTGGGAATTGTAAAGGGATCCTATGGGTAAAATGGGGTAGTTTTGCAACGCTCATACCTTTGCCAACAGCGTGATCAAAAATTTAGAAATGACACAATATTTCAGTCTTGGCAACGAATATTAGACAAACAGTGGACAGAATCTAATGGTCAGCCTGATGAGAACCATGGGGGACAGGGGCAATATGTGTTAGGAAAAAAAAAAAAAAAAAGAGACCATTTTGAGTTGGCTCCCTTGAGGTACTTTCTAATCACTCTAGTTCATCATATTAAAGGAGTAAAATCTACCAGAATTATTAAGCAGTGTTGTGGAGGGCAGGTAATGTTTGCAAAATTTCAGGACATTACTGAGGAGGAGTGGAACGGGGAAATTGGGAGAGGCCTGGAGTATCAGGAATCGCAATAAATTTAAGGGAACCTCTTAAATGCCACCATAAGGAGCCGAGCAGGGAAAGAAATCATAACAACAAGGCGCCAGGAACTGCTGAAGAATACCACTGCTGCCGAGAAGAAAGCATACCTCATTACTCCCTGCAAAGGAGTAGACGAAGGAGGCAGAGGGGTAAAAGTGTGGAGGGTAATAATGCTGGGCCTGATGAGAATAGTTGTGTTCGCTCCCATGGTGATGAGAGGTAAAACAAAATTTGAATGTGAAACAAGAGCTTGGCTTATTTTCGTTTGGATAACTGGCATACAGGGAAATAATCCTCATCAACCTTATGAATGGATCCTTGCGAGATGGAAGGATTCTCATAATTAGATGAAATATTACAGCAGGCCCTCCCAGCTTCGTTGCCTCACTCTGTGACTTAGTACCCATACAACCATGTTTGCACCAGATCCCCTATTATCTATGTCCAGGAAAAGGGTATTGCAATAGTCCCAATCAATATTATTGTTGATATTGGGAATGTGTTACCATTGCTTCCTCCTGGACTCCTCCACACAGGGATAAGTTTTTAAGGACTAATTGGACACAAAAGGATTGTACCACGCCCCGATCTGAAGCCAAATAGAAACTGCACAGCTGAAAGTGTTGTGACAGTAACATTACAAACTAACTGAAGTAAAGAATTTTTTTTTTTGGAGCCGCCAAGGAAGCTGTTTCAAGATTTGATAAGCAAATTAAGAGTATAAAAAGAAAAGGGGGGAATTTGTTATAGGTGAATCAGGGATTTAATTTGCTGATCAAATGTGAATGTATGTGGCTGGGTGTTAAGCTGCAATGTTTGTTAAATGTTTGTAGTTATGTTCTGTTATGTAATGGTTAATGTTGGAAGTTATACCTTGTTATTTAATGCTAAATGCTGACGGCCATATCAGGTAGATAGAACTATAAGTTATATAACATCTTGATTGACTGTGCAAGTCCTGGAGAGTAACAAAAACAACAACGCAGACAATGGAATTTACCGAGAGAGAGACAGACCCCCCCCCACCTCCGCAACGACGGGAAAAGGGATGGAATTTTCTGAGGGAGGGAGGACCTCCCAAAAACGGCAGGACAGGGATGGAATTTTCCGAGAGGGGTGGACCCCCCGAACGGTGGGAAAAAGAACTGTATAAAAGGGACCCCCGCGCAGACCCGCGTGCGTGCCGTTGGCAGAGCACAGACTCTCTGGCTGCCCAGCGCTGGAACTCGGCCGCCCAGCGCTGTTTGCTCACTTACCTCAAATCACTTAAATTCTTTTTCTGGCTGGTTATTGCCGATTACAATACCAATTCATAAACAGTTACATTAACTGCAAGGATTTAAAGGAGGACTTTTGTGCCCAACAAGCTGACTACTTTTCAGCTATCTAAATTAGTCTAATAAACCCTATCTCCCCATAAATCTCATTTCTCTTTAATTAGAACATCACTGAAAAACTAAAGACACAAAAAACTTCCAGACCTCAAGTGTGTTGGGCTCTATGGAAAGCAGAGAAAGGCATAAATAGGTATGAAAAGCTTCCTAGGAACAGTGAATAATACATTTTTAATAACTTTGATAAAGGTTCGAGCAACCAAAAATGCAGCAACTATAGTGGGAAACATCTACATGAGGTACTGCAAGTGAATGAGAAATTGATGCTATATTTATTAGACTGCAATCATCTTCCTAATATGCTTGAAGATAAATGGTGAGGCATTCTTTCAGCCAAAACAGCATGGCAGAGTGTTGCATTTGACATAGTGATTATTGATAGTGATGATAAAGTTCAAAACATCCAACAGTGAGAAACCCAAGAGCAATACTAAAAATGGTGGAGTGGAAGTGGAAAATTATGTGAAATGTTAGGGATGTTTCATTTCAGTACCTCTGCCTCATTATACTATCAGCAAAATGTAAAATACATAGACTAGATAAATGTCTCATTAAGTATTTCACTGCTCATTCTGGGTGCTTGGGAGTGTGCTTGAATAATGAAAAATGTGGAAGTACCTTTATCACGGCGATGGTGGCAGGAGGCAGCACTTTGTCAAAAGGTGTTTTTAATTCTCTGTACAGACCAATACTGCCTAGAGGTGCATGGTGTGACAGGGTGCTACTGCCACAGGCAAACAGGAGGATTTAGAAATATCGAGGGGGGGGGGGGAAGGGTTGGATGTAGATTTTATAACAGGAGGCTAAGATCTGCTCCCTGTCCATGGAAAGCCTGAACTCCTTTGGTCTTTGTGGGCTCTGAGAGCAGAGGGCAAGGGCTGGGAGCTGGGATCTGGGATGAGGCAGGGCTGGTCCCCATGGGATGCTGCTGAGGCCAGCACCCCAACACCTCCCACCCACCTGTAAGGTGCTTCCTTAGGAAGAAAAACCCCTTGGTTGCACAAAAGCATCTCTGATTTAAGAAATTCCAGTGGCTCCATGTAACTTAAAAGTTCGAGGAATCACCTCTAGAGCAGTGACAGTAGTTGGGTTTAGAGCTTGTCCAGTAAGCCTGAGCTGGGAGGGGAATTAAATGAATCCCTAACCATGTGCACTGCTTTCATCAGCGAGGCTGGGATACTCACATTTTACCTTTAGCTTGGAAAAAAACCCCACACCAAATCTGTCTCACAATGTGTGTGATATGAATACTGTCATGCTCAAAGATATTAAAAAACCCAACAAACCCACAACCAAAAAAAAGCGCCAAAAACCAACAAACAGAAAAACCCCAAACCAACCAACAAACCCAGCCAAAGAGCCCACCAAACCCTCCTGCACACGAGGCTGTGGGAATGTGCATAAACATGAATAAACCCAGAGGTAGCCCCAGGGCTGGAAGTCACTCAGCAGAAAGCTCATGTCAGCTGTGAGAGAGAGTTGGAAGGAGAGGAGCTGGGAAGTGGGAGTGAAAGCAAATACCATGTGTTAGAATTACAGAGAGCAGGGTATCAGTTATGCACTTTATGAAGATGCAACATGGTTTATTATTCAGGGAATGGCATAATAATTAGAATTAATAAGATTTTAATGGTGATAGCCTAAGTGTCAAATCTTCACAGTAGGAGGTTTTAGTGCTGTATGCCACGGAAACATTTTCTACTGTGAACAAGCACTGTAGTTAAAATTACCCTATTACTACAAAATGGAAACAGACACAAGGTTTGACTACTGTCAACTACTCAAGACCCAGCACATCAGACTGAGCCATCCAGTGAATCCTGCAGGAATTTGTAGAGTTTATGGCCAAGATAATTATTTCCTAGAAGCATGCTTCTCATAAATACCCTGTAGGTACCCAGCTTTCTCAGATTTTATTTTTTTCCCTGAGATGTGCTTGAATAGAATCTGCATTCAATCTCTGGCACTGCAAGGGACTGAAATAATTCAAGATTTTCAATTTATTTCACTATAAACACTCTTAGTACAGCTAAGCCCTCACATAATACTTTTATTTTAAAAGTACTTCACAAAAGAGAGCAAGCATCATTATGCCCATTATCTTTTCTATGTCCACATGGAGTGTAGGTGGCACACGTAGCAAAAGCTTTCCTTGTCTGGGATGTATTTCTGCTGGATGCATCCAAACAAAAATGTTCTTGGAAGCAGCCAATCTATTTAGTTTTCAAAAGAGCTGTATTATTTTGAAATATTTTGACACTCGCATTGGAAATCCCCCAAATGGCAAATTTTGATTTAAATTTTTCTTTCTTTCAGGGAGGCAAGTTCTAATGATGATCATCCAGGTCAGAGTGTGCGTGTCCTTGTTATCCATCCACTGGGAAAGTGAACCTAACCTTTCACACCTGGAGAAGTCCTGGAGTCCCGGGAATCCTCTCTGGAGCTTTTCAGCACTGAATCCAGGTATATTCGATGTAAAGGCTTCTGGAGTTATAAAGAAATATTATTTATAGGAATGAGAGCTGAAATTCCTGATGTTTATATACATAGGAGACCCCTGCCCTGCTGTCCAGGTCCATGGGGAGAGGAGGGATGCTCGGGTACCACATCGGGTCAGCACATCCCTCCTCTGCAAACCCCCGGGCAGGAAGCTTTGAATGAACTTTCCAAGTCTTGGGAAGGCTGATATAAACCAGCCCCGGCTGCGATAGTGCTAGTAGCTGACACACACACAAAAAAAAACTTTGCCTTTTTCACTAATTCCGAGCAAAACTACTCTGCAACACCACCTAGTGCTGCCGGGACGCACGGCCGGGCCCGGCTGGAGAGCCACGGGATGTGAGCACGGGTGGTTTGTCACCTGCTCTAGCCACCACCGTGCCTGGAGATGGGGTTTCTGCAGACAATGAAGCCATTAGAAATTACTTCCAAACCAGATATTCTTCCCTGGGAGCTAATTAGCTGGCGAAATGCAGAAGAGTAGTGGAAAGGTGGAAGAGTTGCCCAAGCCTGTTCATGCATCATCTGGTTTAGGAGAAAGTTGTCTTTTCTGTGCCTGGAACAGAGGAAGGAGTAACTCATATTCCCTGAAGTGTCCACATAACGTCTGCACAGTGACTATAGAGTCCTTTAACCACCAGTTGTGTAACTGGCATCTCTCCTGCCCTGGAAACCAGAGCAAGATGATGGATGGATTTTCCTTACAGCATTTCCATTTGAAAGTCTTCAAAATTTTGAGATATTTAGGTGAAGGTGCTTCACTGAAAGAAAATCCTGTAGAAGGGGGTTTCTACAGGTGGCCTTTTCTATAGGTCCCAGAGGCAGACACCCCTGGGGGCCCACCCTGACCCAGCCCCCATTGCCCCCATGCAGGGTAACGCAACCGAGACCCTGCGCACACCCAGCTGAGTTTAGTCTGCCCAACACAGCCCCTTACAGAGAGGTGAGCAGCATCATTATTTTCCAGAGAGCAAAATTCAATCTCTATGTATTTTTTTAATAACTCAAAAAATGTCTCTTTTTTTTTTTTTTAATAAAAAACAACAAACCACAAACCAATGGACAGGAGAAAGGAGAAAGGAGAAAGGTCTGTGCTCCTTTCAGCCTGGGCACCAGCCTGTGGGCACTGACCTTGTTATGACACAGTCATTTTGACAACTAATGGGAATAATTAATTTCATGATGAAACAAAAGAAAGCTTAAAATTCAAATATTTGGAACTTCAGGCCAAAGAAGGAATTGAATCTATCTATCTGCAAGAATGCTTATGTTCTTCACAAAGTCATTCCAGTAGTGAAAACCCCACCACCCTTCATGGTTTTGTAACCCATTCACCTCCTAGGTTGTTGGTTGCCTTGGTGTATTTTGACCTTCTCCCTCAAAGCCTTTCTTCTCATTAGAGTAATTTAAAGAAAATGCATTTCGCATAAGGAAAATGGGGAAAAAAAAAAGGGGGGGGGGGGAGGAGTGTATTTAAGTGGCAGGAAAGGTCTTAGTCCCCTCCACAGATGTCCAGCCCTGACCAGACTATTTCGTTTCTTGTTGCAGAATGGCTTGAGCAGCAGGGCCATGGGCCCCTGCTATCTCCTCGAGAGGCCTTGAGAGTGTAGCACAAATAGCAGCTGTACAAGCAATCTCTTTTTTTAGCCTAACACAAGTATAAACAATCTCTGTTAGCTTAAACTAACTCAAGGACAAGGTAGAATGATAGAAAACAAGGAAGAACCCTGGAACTCAGATGTGTGTTACTATCCAGTAAAATCACTGCAAGTAGTTGCCGTCCAGTGAAATCACTACAAGTAGTTACTATCCAATGAATTCACTATGCGTGGTTACTATCCAATGAATTCACTACATGTAGATTTGGAAAAGGGTATAAAAGTAACACTGTGTATTCAATAAATCGAAGCTTGCTTTATCAATCACATTGATTCTGGACTGCTTGCTTCCCTCGCCGCCGGCAGTTTCTCACACTGCTCACACACACACTGGTGATTGATGGGTGAGAGACCTGCCAGAGGCAGCCATAGAAACAGCTTGCAAGGATTAGGAGGTTGCTGAGAACGTAATATGATGGAGTTAGAGATTCCTTTCAGTGTGCTCTGGGACACCAGCAGCTCTTCACAGTCTCTGTCACCTGGCTTTCTGGGCTTGTCCTCCCAGGATCCAGCCTGGGGAGACGGCCAGGAGGAAAGGAGCCACTGTGATCCTTACTGGGCAGGAGCTGCAGGGCAGAGAAAACATCATCTGTTGGGAACTTTAATGTAATTAATGCTGTTATGATTTTGGGCCAATGATTGTTAGGATTTTCTCACCACTGAGATATGTAAAATTAACACTAATACCAATAATATCAATATCATTCGACCAATTCTGGAGGTCAGGTATCTAAATAGTTTCCCAGTGGAGCAATAGAAACTAGACTGCAAAGCAATAATAGAGTGTTGCATTGAGGTACCAGGAGAATGTGCTGTCTTGCTCTTCCAAAAATTATGATACACTCTATTTTTTCTTTTTACTAGCTCTTTATATTGAAGAGGAACAATGAGCTCTGCCATTCACCAGGATCCAAATGCTCTCTTGATGCTGTTTCTTTCCCATGCACTTTACCTGCCATATCTGGTATGAAGATAAGACCCAAGTGCAGTAAGACATCCCAAGGAAGAAAAGAGGGACCTCACCTCCTGTCACTCTGCTCCACGAGATCCCCATGACTGTTTGCAGCTGGGGCAGGGGCAGGGTGAGTGCCCACACCTCCAACTCCAGCTCCATCACCTCTCCAGGCAATCCTGCTCTGAGCACATGCTGAGGACCTCTAGTCACATCACTGCTTGAACCGTGGGTTGACACCTTGGTTCAGCCCTGGAAAAGGTGATGGGAGCACTCCATGAAGCTGAGTTTTCCACCAGGTGGGAAGTGGTGCTGGTGGCTGCTTTATGTCTGCTGCCAATTTGCTTAATTAGAAATCCTAGCTGGACCAGCACTGTGTGGTGAGGACTGTGTGCTTGAAGGAGGCTGCCTCTGAGTGGAAACAGATGACACAAAGTGCAGAGAAATAAATAAAGCTTTTGGAAAAGCAAGTCCCAGAGATGCGTGGGGAATCACAGGAGGTGAAGAAAAGCCTCACACTGAAAAAGCAACATGCTGGGTACAGCACTGGAAACCTGGGGAGTTCTGTGCTGGAAAGAGAAATAATCCCCATTCCAGACACACAGAGCGTGGGAAGTTACACATCAAAGATGCTCAGAGAATCATATTATAAGGATATATGGAAAACCCCTGTGAAATGCTCGTGTTACCTCCTTCTAGTGGCTGCGGAGCTGGACAGTACAGCTTGGGCTAAAAAGTGAAGCAATTATGAGCTGACATAATTAAACTGATGAGTATAATTAATTCCCCCCTGTGATTATCCTGAAGGAGAAGCATTAATAGATGTAAATATGCTGAATTCAAAATGCAAGTGGATGAAGCAAGAGGCTGGGCCCAGTGCAGAGGTATTTTTGTGGTGTGATTAAGAGGTTGGGCTCACCACGTGGGGCTCCCAGGATGATGCTCCAAGAAGGTTGGTTGGACAGAGCTGCAGGGTGAGAGCTGAGCTCCATGTTGGTGGCCATGCTTTAAGGTAAGGGTGTTTTTCTAGGGTAAATGCATTTTTGCTTAAAGCTCTAGCATCTTGCATTCCAATTTAAGACAGTATTTACCCAGGAAAAAAGCTCTTCCTTGGTGTCACCGTTTGACTCAGTTTGACAACAATGCTCTTGATCCCCTCCCCCTCCCACCCAGGTAGGGAAGGAGAGAGAGAAAAAAAGAGAGAGAGACTTGGCTAGATTGAAAACTGAAACGTGCAGCTTTAAAAGGCCAAACAGTTGTACACCTGTACTCCCAGTCAAAGGGGCTTCCCAGGTTCATTGATAACAAGATATTCCAAGTGGTCCCAAGAATCCTGCCAGATATAGCAGCTGTTCTACAAGATACTAATACCTTCTAGTTTATCCAGTCCCATGCATTTGCCAAGTAGGAATACATTTAATGATTATCGCTGTCAGAGGTTTCATCAGTTACTGGTTTAATGTTAGTTGGGCTCATGGTTTCCATTGCAACAAAACACAAACTGCTGTCAGAGTTTGCCTTGCCTTCAACATTCAGAAGAAATATTTAATATTTTCCTTCTTTCATGTCTGCTACCATGGAAGGTGTGATGGAGCTTAGGGATGACAAAAAGAGAGAAGAACGCTTAGGACCATGAAACACACGGCCATGAAGCTTTCTGATCTTTCCAGAGGACATCCACTCACATAACAGTGTACAAGGTACTCATGCAGGCCAAGCAAGTGCTGTGGCTACAGCAGCTCCAGAGAGCTCAGAACGGCCTGCAAGCTTCAACAGTAACAAGTCTAGAGAGCATCTTCAAGGCCATTTAGTCCTATGCCTATGTAAGCCAGGTTAAGCAGTTCCACCCAGTAATTACTGCCACTGAAGCACTTATTCTTCCCAGCCACATTAGTGAAAAGGAGCCAGCCTTTGTGTAACCCCTGTGGGGGAGAGGACTCTGCATTGCTCCACCATGATAGCAGGGGAAGCAATGTTGGCACTATTTTGGGATGAGATCAACATTACCAGTGTTTTACATACACTGACTTTCTGCAGTCTACAATAAAAACCACCACTTTTTAGGCTCCAACAACTGCGAGAAAGTGAAGTTCAGTGCAATAGGCCCTACAATAACTAGAGGCAAGCACAGGTTGCATCCATTGCAACTTACACATCCAAAAAAAAACCAAAAGTACCAGTTCATAGTCAGAAAGATAGCACAAAAAGATTGAAAAACTGAACCGTGCAGCTTTAATTAGAATACTAATATGTGATATGAGAGTATATATGTATATATATATGTGATTATACAAAGGTGTGGGTAGAAGCCTCTCGCCTCCCCCCACCCCCAGCAACTCCCACAGCACTTCCCTCAGATGAGACAATTTCGAGGAATCCCGAAGCTGCTCCTGGAGAAAGGCAGAGAGTTACGAGGGTCAGAAGGGCTTGAGGTCGACGGGTCGACGATGATGGGCAGATGGTGTTTTCCCAGACGCTGGCCACGAACGGAGGAAAGAGAGAGAGAGAGAAGAAGGAAGGCAGACAGAGAGGCGAAGCGAAGCAGCGAGAGAGCGAAGCAGGAAGGAAGGAAGTTTTCTTCTGTCATATCCGACCTTCCCCCGAGCCTATGTAGATATATGGGATGGAATATCTCTGGCCAGTTTTGCTGTTCATCTAACCCAGCCTCCCACAGGGAGGCCACAGATCCCCTCACAGTGTCTGAGCCGGCAGAGCAAAGGCACGACCTTGAGGGCCCAGCAATTATAAAAACATTCCAGTGTCTTATCAACCTAGCAGAACACGCAGTTGCTAGTTGAAGAAAGCTCACTGAAAAGAAAAAAAAGGAATCAGCAAAAGAAAAACTGGCTTTATCCTGGCTCAAACCAGGACATTCCACCCCTTATTCCATACCATACATTACGTACAGGCTCCATACCTTACCGATTGCCAAATCAAGAGTTCTCTCCCAACATCAAATTACCCTGAGGTACATATTGTACCTCACCATTCTCCATCATTACACACCAAGTATGTCCAGGTCCCTGAGCAAAAGCAATACCCCGGACAGGTTTACCTTTGCCTGAAGCAGGATAGACCCAGACACTTTTACCCAACAAGTTTCTTTCACATACCACAGGGACTTTATCCCCATCTGTAGTATGCAAAAGGTCTGATTGAGCAGCCCCAGCCCGATTGATGGATCCCCTGGTATTAACTAACCAGGTGGCCTTTGCCAAATTTTTGTCCTAATTTTTGAATGTTCCGCCCCCCCATTGCCTTTAGGGTAGCTTTCAACAGACCATTATACCTTTCCATTTTCCCTGACGCTTGTGCATAGTATGGGATATGGTATATCCACTCAATACCATGCTCTTTAGCCCAATCAGTAACAAGACTATTTTTGAAATGAGTCCCATTGTCTGATTCAATCCTCTCTGGAGTACCATGTCTCCACAAAATTTGCCTTCAAGACCCCAGATAGTATTCCTGGCTGTGGCATGAGGCACAGGATATGCCTCCAACCATCCTGTACTTGTTTCCACCATTGTAAGCACATAGCGCTTACCCTGGCGGCTCTGAGGCAGTGTGATGTAGTCAACTTGCCAGGCCTCCCCAAACCTGTACTTTGACCACCTCCCCTCATACCACAACGGTTTCAACCGTCTTTCCTGTTTAATTGCAGCACACGTCTCACAATCGTGGATCACCTGCGCAATAGTGCTCATGGTTAGATCCACCCCTCGATCACGAGCCCATTTGTATGTTGCGCCTCTGCCCTGATGACCTGAAGCATCATGGGCCCATAGAGCTAGAAAGAGCTCACCCTTGTGTTCCCAGTCTATGTCTATTTGGAACACTTGAGCAGCCTCATCTGCTCGTTGGTTGTGTTGATGTTCCTCAGTGGCTCGACTCAGAGGTACGTGTGCATCTACATGACGTACTTTTGCCACCAGTTTCTCTATTCGAGCTGCAATATCCTTCCAGAGGTCAGCAACCCAAATAGGTTTACCCTTTCACTGCCAGTTGTTCTGCTGCACTGCTTTAGCCAACCCCACAAGGCATTTGCTGCCATCCATGAGTCAGTGTAAAGATACAGTCTCGGCCACCCCTCTCGCTCAGCAATATCCAAGGCCAGCTGGATGGCTTTGACCTCTGCAAACTGACTCGATTCACCTTCTCCTTCAGCTACTTGAGCAACCAGTCGTGTAGGACTCCACACTGCAGCTTTCAACTTCCGGCGGTTCCCTACAAGACGACAGGAGCCATTGGTGAAAAGGACAAACTGTTTCTCAGTCTCTGGTAGATGATCATATGGTGGAGCTTCTTGAGCTCATCTCACCACTTCTTGTGGTGGCATTCCAAAGTGGGTGTCTTCTGGCCAGTTTGTAATTGCTTCCACGATACCTGGATGATTAGGTTTCCCTATTCGAGCTTGCTGGGTGATTAAAGCAGTCCATTTACTCCAAGTCACATCGGTGGCATGATGAATAGGAGAGATGTTATTCTGGAACATGAATCTTAGCACTGGTAATCTGGGTGCCAGGAGAAGCTGCGCTTCAGTGCCGATCACTTCTGAAGCAGCTTTAACTCCTTCGTATGCTGCAAGTATCTCCTTCTCAGTTGTTGTGTAGTTGGCCTCGGAACCTCTGTAGCTCCGGCTCCAGAATCCCAAGGGTCGACTTCGAGTCTCCCCTGGTGCTTTCTGCTAGAGGCTCTAGTTGGGACTGTTGTGTCCAGCTGCAGTGTAGAGGACGTTCTTGATGTCTGGCCCCGTTCAAACTGGTCCAAGGGCCATTGCCTGCACAATCTCTTTTTTAATCTGCTCAAAAGCTTTCTGTTGGTCAGGACCCCATTTAAAATCATTCTTCTTTCTGGTCGCCTCATAGAGGGGTTTCACAATTTCACTGTAACATGGAATATGCATTCTCCAGAAACCAACAGTCCCTAAAAAGGTTTGAGTGTCCTTTCTAGTTGATGGTGGGGCCATAGCTGTTATTTTATTAATCACATCCATTGGGATCTGGCGACGACCATCTTGCCACTTGATTCCCAGGAACTGGATCTCTCGCGAAGGTCCCTTGACCTTACTTCTTTTCACAGCAAAACCAGCATCCAGAAGAATTTGGATGATCTTTTTACCTTTCTCAAAAACAAGTTCTGGTGTCTCTCCCCACACAATGATGTCATCAATGTACTGTAGGTGTTCTGGAGCTCCACCCTTCTCCAGTGCAGCATGAATCAATCCATGGCAAATGGTTGAGCTGTGTTTCTACCCCTGGGGCAGTCGATTCCAGGTGTACTGGACTCCCCTCCAGGTGAAAGCAAACTGTGGCCTGCACTCTGGTACTATAGGAATAGAGAAGAATGCATGTGCAATGTCAATAGTGGCATACCACCTAGCTGCTTTCAACTCCAGCTCATACTGAAGTTCTAGCATATGTGGTACAGCAGCACTGAGCAGTGGTGTCACTTCATTCAGGTCACGATACTCCACTGTCAACCTCCACTCGCCATCAGGCTTTCACACTGGCCAGATGGGACTGTTGAAGGGTGAATGGGTCCTGCTGATCACACCTTGGCTTTCCAATTGCCGGATCAGCTTATGAATGGGGACCACCGAATCTCTGTTGGTGCGATACTGCCGTCTATGCACCGTTGAAGTAGCAACTGGCACCTGTTGATCCTCAACCTTCAGCAACCCCACTACAGAAGGGTCATCTGATAGGCCAGACAAAGTACGCAGCTGTTCAGTATCCTCAGTCTCTACAGCCGCTATACCAAAAGCCCATCGGTACCCTTTTGGGTCACGGAAGTATCCTTTCTTAAGATAATCTATGCCAAGGATGCACGGAGCATCTGGGCCAGTCACTATAGGGTGCATCTGCCACTCCTCACCAGTAAGGCTCACATCAGCCTCCACAACAGTCAGCTGTTGAAAGCCTCCTGTCACTCCAGAGATAGTGACGGAGTCTGTTCCCTCATGATTCGACGGCACCAGTGTGCACTGTGCACCCGTGTCCACCAAAGCTCTATATCTTTGTGGTTCTGATGTGCCAGGCCATCTAACCCACACAGTCCAATAAACTCGGTTATCCCTCTCCTCCTCCTGGCCGGAGGCAGGGCATCTCTAGGGCTGAGCATTAGAACTCGATGAACCATCCTGATTATTGACCGATGCAACCTTCCTCTTGGAAGAACCATCTCCTGGGTTTGTTCTGTTTAGTAGCTCTTGCACACGCAACTGGAGAATATCAGTGGGTTTCTTATCCCAGACTCTCATGTCCTCTTTAAAATGATTTTTCAAGAGAGACCACAGGTGGCGTCGCAGTGAGTCCTGTCTTCCTCGCTGCTGTCTCGTAGCAGGACGTCTCTTATTAATGACTGCAACACGTGGCCCGTCGTCTCTAGGGAGAATCTGAGGTTTACCTCCCCATCCATTTGGCATCCTATTCTTTCTGTCAGTCACTTTTTCAATTGCTGAGGTTTGGAACTGAAGGGAATCAGAGATGATGTCTCCATACTGTCGTGCTTTGAAAGCCACCTCACGCACAGTTGGTCTTACGCCATCATCAAAGCATCCCATGAAGGAGAATATATAGGCATGTGCTGCTGGTACAGCTTGAGCAAATCTCCGGAACATCGGTGTGTCACACTCAACATCATCAGGATTTGTAAGTCCATCTTTATCATAGATCACTTCTCTCACAGCTATCTCTCTCAAGTATGTGATGGCTTTCTCAAGAGTGGGTGTTCTGCTCCGGCGCCATTCGATGTCACCCTTGTGAAGGTATCTCTCTCTCACAGATGAAAGGAGTCGGTCCCACAGGGTGGTAGTTCCCACCTTATTACTAAGTGCTCTGTCAATACCAGCATCTCTGGCCAGGGATCCCAACTGCTTGGCTTCTCTCTCGTCCACGTTGTGGGTTTCAGCACCACTATCAAAGCATCGGAGCAACCACGGAAGAATTACCTCACCCTCAAAGCGGGTAAAGTCCTTTCTCATGAGGTGCAGTTCTTTCATAGAGTAAGGATGGACAGGGTTGTCGTCGTCGTCATTGTCATCTGATTGAGGAGGACCTGCTGTCTCTTTATCTGTTTGAGAGTGGTCTTTCTCTGTCTGAGAGGCACCCCCTCCATCAACTTATTTAGAATCCTCTTCTTCCTCACCCTCACCTTCTGCTGCTTTAAGGAACTCTGGATATCTCAGACTGGAGCAGGTGAAAAGGGTGGAGCGTTTTGCCTTTGCCTTGCTCCTGGTCACAGGATTAACTAGCCTGATTTGCGATGGATCGGACTCTATCCCTGTAGGAGCAGTTGTTTTTGTAGCAGTAGGATTGGTGGTATTGGCAGCAGTGGTGTTGGCAGCAGCAGTGGCAGCAACATTGCCTGTGGGGGAATGGCAGTGAGCAGAACAGCAGCTGGCCCTACGCATCCACATTACATTATAAACATTCAGCAAAAACATCCCTACTGTGACAATGCTATTCAGATCAAAAGCTGGGAGATTCAGCTTGAAAGAAAATTGAGGTTTAATGTTGGACCAGCTAGAACTTGTACTGTGGCTGTACATATACAGTGCCCCCATAAAGAACAGTATCATAATCCCTAAAATCACCAAGCCAGTGATTATACGGTTGATAATGGCTACAGTCCTATCAATAAACCATAAAACGATCACAAGAATAGCCACAAAAAGCAGAATGTTCTCGGCTGCATACCACATGTACAGCTGCAGGCTTGAAAGAAAATCCAGTAGATAAATTGCAGCAAATGTCTGTTCAGTTTTCAATCCATCAGGAAATTCAGCAAAATTGCTTGCCATTGCTACGTGAGGGATTTCTCCCATCAGAGATGGAATTGGTAATCTGGGCTTAAAATTCGAGCCCCACGTTTGGCGCCAATAAATTGTTGTCACCGTTTGGCTCAGTTTGACAACAATGCTCTCGATCCCCTCCCACCCAGGTAGGGAAGGAGAGAGAGAAAAAAAGAGAGAGAGACTTGGCTAGATTGAAAACTGAACCGTGCAGCTTTAATTAGAATACTAATATGTGATATGAGAGTGTGTATATATATATATATGTGTGTGATTATACAAAGGTGTGGGTAGAAGCCTCTCGCCTCCCCCCACCCCCAGCAACTCCCACAGCACTTCCCTCAGATGAGACAATTTCGAGGAATCCCGAAGCTGCTCCTGGAGAAAGGCAGAGAGTTACGAGGGTCAGAAGGGCTTGAGGTCGACGGGTCGACGATGATGGGCAGATGGTGTTTTCCCAGACGCCGGCCACAAACGAAAGAAAGAGAGAGAGAGAAGAAGGAAGGCAGACAGAGAGGCGAAGCGAAGCAGCGAGAGAGCGAAGCAGGAAGGAAGGAAGTTTTCTTCTGTCATCTCCGACCTTCCCCTGAGCCTACGTAGATATATGGAATGGAATATCTCTGGCCAGTTTTGCTGTTTGTCTAACCCAGCCTCCCACGGGGGGGCCACAAATCCCCCCACAGTGTCTGAGCCGGCAGAGCAAAGGCACGACCTTGAGGGCCCAGCAATTATAAAAACATTCCAGTGTCTTATCAACCTAGCAGAACACGCAGTTGCTAGTTGAAGAAAGCTCACTGAAAAGAAAAAAAGGAATCAGCAAAAGAAAAACTGTCTTTATCGTGGCTCAATCCAGGACACTTGGGTCTGTGAAGTGTGATGCCATGTAGCAACATCCTGCTTCTGGCTGTGCTGTAAGAAGAGTTGTGTGAGACGTTTCAAATTCTAGTCCACAAAAAGAAAAGGGAAGGAAAAATGTCTCAGGGTTCTTCTATACAAGTTTTGTTATGGGGAGAACATCCAGTGTGCTCAGCAGATTTTCCTTCAGCATGAGTAGCTGTTTAAATTAGTATTACTTTGTAAGTGCTCACAGTACTCTTCTCAGTGCTCTCTCATCCATGCTATATCTGTTTGCAGTTTCCAGAGTCAGTGTAGTCTCTCCTCTGTCATAGAGTCATTGAATCATTTTGGTTGGAAAAACCCTGTAAGATCAAGTCCCACCATTAACCCAGCACTGCCAAGGCCACCAGATCCCACCAGCACTAACTGGAGCAGCCCCCAGCTCTCCTGTGGCACCCAGCTGTATCCAAGGGCTTAGCTGGTGTTCCCACATGTGGAGACTCCGGGGAACTCTGGAAGTTAGCAGGGCTGTCCTTTGGGAAGGAGAAACTACCCCAACCCTGCCCTGCTCTGCCTGAGGTAAGACAGCATGGCCATCAGGTTGGCTTGGTTACTGCAGGAGTAAGGCTTACAGAATATTGTATCATTCCAGGCAAAACAGATTGTTTCATTCTGTTTATCATATCATTCCAGGAAACAAGATAATTAAAAGAGTTGCACAGAAGAAACTGTGCACAGACGTGTCCTGAGGAGCAATGCTGGGCAATCCCAGCCTAGACAGGGGAATATCACCCAGAATAGTCAGAAATGTTCCTGGTTGCAGTCACAGAGGGCATCCTGCTAGGAGGGGGAGGGAGCATCTGCTCTTCCTAATGAAGACGTGTCAATATTAATAAGGTTTGTGTCTTGTTGGGGCCCTAGCTGTGCTGAATGGTTATGAGAAACTTTAGATAACAAGAGAAACAGTGAAGGCCATTCTGTGGGAACTAGTTGGTGATGATTATGAGAAACTTTAGATAACAAGAGAAACAGTGAGGGCCACTCTGTGGGAACGAGATAGTGAAGATGACGTACAGCAGTTAGGTAGTGTGGTAAACGGGATGGGGGGCTGGACAAAGGGTTTGGAGTTGGGACCAATTAAAAGGGGAATGGGGACATGTAAACAGCGTACACTAACCACTCAAAAACCTTGCTCTGCCACGTGGGTGACATACACGCTGTCCTAAGACTATATAATCTGCACGCAGCCTAATAAACATGGACTGAATCTACATCATACTGGTGTGTCATGTTCTTTCCCAGCTTGCCACGGAAACTGGACCTCGGCACATGTTTAATGTTCCCAATGACATAATTTTGATTGGTGTGAATGGTCACCCCAGTGGCCATGAGCCAAGTGTCTCTAATTGTAGAGTGGAGAGGCTGGCCCAAGCAGGTTGGGGAATGTTGTCTGTCCTTGGGAGAGAGGAAGGAGGGGCCACGTGTGTGGCACCAACTGGAATTTGGGCCAAAAAATGAGCACTGGAAATCACTGCAACAAACGTACAGGATTCCTTCAAGGAGAGATTATTGGAGTCATAAAAGTCAAATATCAGTGTCATTCCTCAATGTTTTTTTTACTTGCTGATTTTAATGATAACCAGCCCCTTCAGGGAATACATGTTTTCATGCAGTATGGAAAAAAGGAATGTTATGATATAATGAGAAAGAGTGGGGAGCTTGGGAAAATGAAGGAAAGGAAGTCAAAAGTAGAAATGGAGAAAGGAAGAAACCTTGAGTAAAATGGAGAGTTGAGGATATCTTGCCACAGGGAAAAAGTAAAGGAGAAAAAATTGAAGGGCCTGGAAAAAACTAAAACCCCAGAGAATGTCAGAAATAGCTCTAGCTCCAGACCTTCCTATTCCCCATGTTCTCAGTTGGAGGCAGTGATCTGTAGACTAGAAAAAGAGCTTTTGCAGATATTAATATTTGACATTTCTTTTACTGGGGCACCTGAACTCCAGTGAGACAAATATGCTTTGTTACAAACCATATGAGAAAAATTCAGGTTCTATCTACAAACTTCCATCTGTTGAGCTCTTCTCCATTTATGAGACTGAGTGTTGTCACCTCAGCCCACAGAAGTCTGATATCTAACCTGTGTCATGATTGCTTCTCCATCATCTGACTTTTCCAAATCCTTGCAGATGTGAAGAAATTGGGAGGAGGAGAATCAAGCCATTCATATTTAACAAGTTCCTAAGCCTGGAGATATTGTCCAAAAGCTGCCAAAAGTTTCCAGATGAGAAATGAAAGTCTACTGGTGTGGTTGGATATTTTTCTGGTTATCTGGTCGTGATTAGGCTTCCATCCTCCTTTGGAGGTGTGGAGATCTGACATCCCGATGTTCCTGCAGGAAATTACCTTCCCAGACAGATTGTCCTGGGGCAGTACCTGAAACCACAGTTTCTGAAGGTTCAGCTCTTTTCCCTCCTGTTTTGGACACTCCAGCAGTTTTATTTTGCTTTCTCTCTTTGGCTTTTACAGTCCTCCTCCCAGTCTGGGCATGACAGCTCTGTCAGGAGGTAACAGACAGAAGCTGTAATTTAAACTGATGTCTTCTGTTTGATAGTTTAAGCCACTAAAGCAGATGCTGATAATCAAGATAAACAAATCAAGATGGCAAGATCTGAGGGTTTCAGACATGCAGACACATTGAACTGGATGAGCAGCCCTGGCATTTATTTTGCTAACTTCAGGCTGGCCAGATTTTGCAACCTTTTCCAGACAAATTATTTTGGGGCTTGGGAAAAAATTGCTGTGAATAGTAGGGCTGATCCTTAACAAGGGTCTGAGCTACCCCTGAGCTGGTTAATCTTCTGTGACATGGCTCAATGGAGGCAGAGATTCATTTCAGCATCTTCCTCATAAGTACTGGGGAAAAAAAGGATGCTTTTCACAGTGGCTAAAAGTACCAGGTATGATGGGTCCTGGGGTGTCCCTGGAGTTTTCTGCCCTGGCTGCTGCCATTGATTGAACTGGTGAACAACTAGTTTCCAGGAGCTCAGCAATGCCACTCACACCCATAGCACTGGAGCTGCCAGGCAAGAGCTGCAGACTCTGCTCTAGAGGTGAATGCAGGATGCCACAAGTCCCCAGACTTTTCAGTGAGTTATGGTCAGTTCACCAGCTTGACTAGTGTCAACGTTTGACTCAGTTTGACAACAATGCTCTCGATCCCCTCCCCCTCCCACCCAGGTAGGGAAGGAGAGAGAGAAAAAAAGAGAGAGAGACTTGGCTAGATTGAAAACTGAACCGTGCAGCTTTATTTAGAATACTAATGTGTGATATGAGAGTATATATGTATATATATATATGTGATTATACAAAGGTGTGAGTAGAAGCCTCTCACCTCCCCCCACCCCCAGCAACTCCCACAGCACTTCCCTCAGATGAGACAATTTCGAAGAATCCCGAAGCTGCTCCTGGAGAAAGGCAGAGAGTTACGAGGGTCAGGAGGGCTTGAGGTCGACGGGTCGACGATGATGGGCAGATGGTGTTTTCCCAGACACCCGCCACGAACAAAAGAAAGAGAGAGAGAGAGAAGAAGGAAGGCAGACAGAGAGGCGAAGCGAAGCAGCGAGAGAGCGAAGCAGGAAGGAAGGAAGTTTTCTTCTGTCATCTCCGACCTTCCCCTGAGCCTACGTAGATATATGGAATGGAATATCTCTGGCCAGTTTTGCTGTTTGTCTAACCCAGCCTCCCACGGGGGGGGCCACAAATCCCCTCACAGTGTCTGAGCCAGCAGAGCAAAGGCACGACCTTGAGAGCCCAGCAATTACAAAAACATTCCAGTGTCTTATCAGCCTAGCAGAACACGCAGTTGCTAGTTTAAGAAAGCTCACTTAAATGAAAAAAGGAATCAGCAAAAGAAAAACTGGCTTCATCCTGGCTCAAACCAGGACAACTAGTCTAGCACTTTGCCCATGTAGCCATCAAAAATGTTTCTTTTTCTGATGATTCTCACTGCCATGGACCTGCTGAAGCACAGGATGGTGTGTGTCTGTACCCGAAGCAATACTGCTCAGTGCTCTTTGGGATCAAGGTTGCAGCCAAAAATAATTACTCTCCTGAGTCCAGCCACCTTTGTAGCCTGGTTCCATTCTCACATATGTGCACACACTCCAGGATGCAGGAGGCAAGGAAATCTTGAGTCAGGCCAAAGGCTTGGCTTGAGTTTTCATTCTCGTGAGTCTCCAAGACTCGTTTTTCATCAGCAGTGTAATCTCATCATCTCATGCTTTGTAAATTATATGATGGAAATAACCAGCAAGAGAACAAACAGTCTGCTCTGTTTACTTGCTCAGCACCCAGGTGTACAGCACCACCAGGGGAAGGTTGTGTCGTGTGTGGAACATGCTCATCCACCAACACAGCAAACGAGTGAGAATCTTCTTTGCTCACAGACTGGCCTGAATACCCTGGTATGATAATTTATAGCCATTCACCATATCCCAGGAAATGCTCTTCTGTATGTTTTGATGAAATAATGGAGCTTTCCTAAGAGGAGGACTTGCTAGAGGACTCTGCAATTAGCTCCTGGCTGAGAAGGGGGAGGCCACAGTGGGCTCCTGCAGAGCTCCTTCTGCAGCCCTGTCCGGGGAGAGGCAGAAAGGCCAGATGCTCTGCTGCACAGACCAGAGTTGCCCCGTGGCCCTCAGCAATTCCACTGTAACCAGCCAAAGAACAGAGCTGATTTCCATTTCACCATTTTCCATGTTATGTGCAAATTTCAAGACCTTTTAACTCTGATTCTACCTGGTGGAGTCCCCTCTCCCAGCGGGGATTGACAGAGACAGTGTTGTCATCTTAGTTGCATGACATATCAAGTATAGAGGAAGTCAGTAACGTGGGATCCTTAAGCTTGAAAAAAACCACAAAACCCCAGACAAAAGTGGTGTTGCACATGTCCTTCTTATTCCTGTTTTTATTTTTAAAAAACATTTTAAGTGGGTTTAGGAGAGTTTGTTTCAGCTGAGCTTTTTGGCTGGACCCGTGAGACAAAACTTTCTGTATCTATAAAGAATCACAACTAATGAGAAATAAAATAAAAGCAATCAACAGTCTTCAGCTGCTGGTTTTTACCCCCTCCACCCCTTGAGTTTCCCAGCAGTGTGGGCAGATAAGCAATGAGATGCACCTGCCCATCCCTGATTTGGGGAGAGATCAGTGTAGGGCAAAGTGAGGTGTCGTTGTCGTCACCACCCACCCACCCACCCACCATCTCCTCATATCTTCAGATGTTTCTCCTGGATGGAAGGTACTGCACTGTTTTTTGTTCCTATGGTTGCTATGAGTGGCCAGGAGTGACCTGAGCTTCGGCATATGAGCTCCTTAATATCCCCAGGTAGCAGATTTTATGTGAGTTCTGTCCTTGCTGTTTAACAGCTTCTGTGCTGGTTTAAGAGCAGAAAACAGAACTGGGATGACTTGAAAGCTGTTGCTCCTGAGCCTTGATCTTCCTTTGGCAATGTGTTGGGTGTTAGTGGCAGTTGTGTCTTGAGACTTTCAACTTGGCTGTGAGTCCCAATGGACTAAGAGGAGATACCACTGAAGCCTTCAGAGAGGCAGAAGCTGGCTGCTCTTAGTTGGCTCCATCATTTTGGTGCAGTTTGTAGTTTTTCTTCCCAAAGACACAACCCCAGACAATTAGCAATTGAAGAGCTGCATGGGAGTAACCTCAAGTACCCTGTTACTTTTCTCTTGAATGTAGACAAGTGGTACATGAAAGATATTTAACACTTTCCAAGTCTTGGTAAAGCCCCAAGATAAACATATGTAAGGGTTTTCAAGAGCAATACCTGACATGCTAGGCCAGATCCAAGCATGATATTACACTCTTTGTAAATAACATGCTGCTTTCTACATGTTTCTGATGTAATGCACTGTCTGAAGGTCACCAGAGCATTTAATGCTTTTAACTTGAGTGAAGTTTATCACAGTTAGTCTCAAAAACACAAAGCAAGTGTACATATGAGGCTGTCCCCTGAACTGGGATGTTGATGTCTGCTTGGAGCCCTGCTATGGTGGTCTGGGTTTGGTGTTTCAAGAGGCTGGGTGATATTTTGCAATATTTGTTTGTTATTGCCTGAAGTAAATTGACAGAGTCAGGGTAACAAAGTAGTGAAAAATTTCATATTTTACTCTAAATAAATAGAAATTGCATTTGTGGTGTTTTGTTTGGGTTTTGTTGTTTGTTTGTTTGTTTGAAATCTTGATGATCTTTCCTTGAATTGTGGTTGAACTTGCAGGTTTATGTTCATAATTTCAATTTAGGCTCTGTCAGGCTGGAGGTCTCTTCAGCTGAGACACTGAAGTCAAACTATGGCTGTTCCTTTGATCTCCAGTACTTCTGAAATAAGGCTCAGAGACTTGGAATAAGTTGGCAGGAGTGACGTAGGTAAAATAAACAAATAAACCATCCTCTTGCTTGTGAACAGAACTTTGTCCTGAAGTTTACTGGGTTATAACTGGTGTGGGAAACCCCACATGGGATGTGATGGGTTTTTGCTTTGCCAGGCTGTTCTCTGGTGACAGACTGAAATTTAAGGTGAACAAATCTTGTGCAGTGACTTGGAAATTTTATAAATGCCTTTAAGTTAGGATGCATTGGGCATAGATAGCACAGAGGTGTGTTAGGTGGACACTGACCTGTCCATGCAGCTGGTGTAGTGGTGGTATTGCTGAGAAAAATGAGCTTGAAACACCCTTTGGTGAAATCTGCTTAGGAGAGGTGTGGGAGAAGGGCAGGGGTGTCCCCTGTGGCACAGCCCAGGGGGTTTGGTGGGGCAGTTAGCTCCCATGGCATTTATTGTCTTGTCTCTTCCACCCGTGTCTGGAAACAAGTTGGCCATGTTGTGTTTGGGCTGGTGTGAAAACCTGTCCTGACTTAACCAGGTTTGGATTGAGGAAGTTCTCATACTCAGAAGTGAATCTGTAAGCCAAAAAGATCTATAACCATGAAGAGTAACAGCCATAAAGGTTGTATATTCAAAACTTATGAGTTCATAAATATTTACACATTTGTATGATCACTGCTGGCAGCAGTTTGCCTTTGCTAGCTTAGAAGAGGCTAAAGCAGCTCAGCTGCTGGGACCTGAGGAGATTTGCATGGCTGTGAGCGAGGAAAGTTGCTTTGGCTCCTCATGTAGATCTTTTCTTGTTAGTCTGAGCTTGGGTTCACTTTGCTTTATGGGGAATTGTGTTGCCTGAACAGCCTGAGGCAGGTGGACATGTTCAGGGGTGATGCCAGGGGCTGTGCTGAGCTCATGGCAGAGAGGTGGTTAATTTATTAATGAACTAAAAATATTTTAGGGCTTGGGGTTTTTATAAGTAAAGAACTAGCTTTCTAATAACTGCAGCTCTTTGAGTGCCTAGGACCATTCTCCTGTATACCTGCACATCTGTAGGTTTTGAAAATAGAAATCCCACCTGCAGTGCAGGTTTCCAGGCGTATGGATCTGCTGACCTGTACCTGCCTGGCTTGTGGTGTCATCCAGGCCAGGTGTCTGGGGCTGGATCAAGGCAAAACAGCTTGGATGGTATAACTAAAGAAAGGGAGAGGTTAATATTTTTAATTGAAGCACCTTTCCAGGGATCCCCCTGGGTGAGGTGGAGTCTTTGCTGCTCGTGGTGTTTGCTCAGGGTGCAGCCACTCTCTGGTTGTCACCCGCCGAACCAGCAGTGCACAGGTTCTGGAGAGCGTTCCAGGAGGAAACCCACAGCTTGTTGAAACTTGCATTATGTCATTTTACATGTGGTTCTGTCTCGTGCCTAGTGGTGCAATGTGACCCACTGTAACCCCACCTGACTCCATGCAACAGGAGTGTCTCAGGTGCCATTCACCACCCAGCTCTGGAAGGAGGTGTTTGGGGCTGGGAAATGGCTCTGGAACTGGGGGGTTTGGCAGTAGACACCCGCTAGGCTTACTTTATTTTTTCTAATTTTATTTTTTTTAAAGCATTTTGATTTATTTTCCCAGTGACTGGGAACTTGTGCCTGGTGTGGAGGCAGTACTGCATGTTGGCAGCCTCTGGGAACACACAGATAATCCAGCTGGGATTTCCTGCCCTTGGTAGGAGCTCTGCAAGGGCTCGCTGGGTGTAGCCATCCTCTCTCCAGGGGTGGCTGGTGCTCCAGCCAGCATGCACTGTGCTTCCCAGGAAAACGCTGCCTGAGCATGGGCATGCCAGGGTGTGGTGGCACTGGTCAACTGGCATCAGCATGAACAATTCACCAGCTGACTGAGATATTTGTATTTTATTTTGCCCTAGTTCATTTTTATTTTGCCCTAGTCTCTGCTTCTGGAATAAGGAATTACAGACTTGGGAAGGCTTCCTGGCCTTGCCCCTCTGCTCACCACCACCTTGGGCATTTATTTTTGGAGGACCCCTGTCACGACCTGCGACCTATATTTCCTTTTTGGAATGATTTTAAGTTATCGGGATCTGCCGAGAGGTCCGCACGCAGCGCTCGCCTCTCACAGAGGAGCAGTGAACTTCAGCACTGACTTTTACGGTGAGACACTTGTTCAATGCTCACTAATGTTTCCAATAACAGCAGCCAATCCCCAATTAGAATTTATGAATACACGATTTATTGAGGGGAAAAAATAAAACAATTTGGGGCAGGAGACTCAGAGAGGGTAATTAAAAGACAGAGGAGCTGTGAAATGTCTTTAAAACACCAAATACCGAACACTTATATATACCCTTAACACTTATATGTAGATACACCTTATCATTTACACACTATTATTAACTATTATTATCTAAGAGGGGAAGAGGAAGGAGGGATATGCCCGACGCCTGTCCCCTATAGGGTCACGGTTTGTGTGGAGGTAAGTAAGGCAGGAACACCTTAGGGAGATAATTATACCCAAAATACAATCCCTTACTTTATTCCTGAGATGGTTTAGGTATTTATATATTAGGTGCAGATGACTTCTGCAACCCGGTCTTAGAACCCAGGGGTGTGTCACTGTTTGACTCAGATCTGACAACAATGCTCTCGATCCCCTCCCCCTCCCACCCAGGGAGGGAAGGAGAGAGAGAAAAAGAGAGAGACTTGGCTGGATTGAAAACTAAACTACACAGCTTTAATTAAACACTAATGATATAAGAAAATATATACAATTATATACAGATATGTTCAGGTATGTGCAAGAGCCTCTCACCTCCCCCCACCCCCAGCAACTCCCACCACACTCCCCCCCTGAGCTGGAGCAGTTCCGAGAAATCCCGGAGCTGCTGCTGGAGAAAGCAGAGAGTGATGAGGGTCAGAACTCGAGCCTAAGGGTCGACGGTGATGGATGGACGAAGTCCTCTCCCGACGCCGGCCATGGACAGAAGAGAAGGGAAGAAGAAGCAGGAAGGAAGTTGTCTTCTGTGATCTCTGACCTTCCTCTGAGCTTACGTAGATATGTGGAATGGAATATCTCTGGCCAATTTTGCTGTCTTGTCTAACTCAGCCTCCTACGGGGGGGTCACAGATCTCCCCGTAGTGTCTGAGCCGGCAGAGTAAAGGTGCGACCTTGAAGCCCCAGCAGTTAGAAAAACATTCCAATGTCTTATCAGCCTAGCTAGAACAGAATGTTGCTAGTTAAAAGAAAGCTTACTGAAGGGGGGGAAAAAATCAGTAAAAAGGAAAATTGGCTTCATCCTGGCTCAAACCAGGACAGGGTGGCAGGAAGAAGTCTCACCGCACGTGGTTAGCAGCAGGCAGGTTGCGCAGGCAGGACCGCAGGTAAGCAGGCGAGCCAGGAGCCGGGACTGCAAAGAGCCGCGGGCGAGGCGGGACGAGCCGGGTCTGCAGGGAGCCGGAGCGAGACGGTACTGCAGGGACTAGCCGGGACTCCAGGTACTGCGGGTGAAGCGGGAGCCGGGACTGCAGGTAAACAGGAACGGGGACCTCAGGCAGGCAGGGACCCCCAAGGCGCAGGCTAACCTCCAAAAGCAAGCAGCAGCAGCTTCAGTGTTTGTCCAAAAAGCGCGCGCCAAGCAGCAAGCACGCAGTCTCTTTATGGCTCTCCTTTGTTCCCGATTGGCCAGTCTCTTGTTTCTGGGCTTCTCAGCCAATCAGGCGGGGACTTTTTCCTGCCACTGCTGTCACCGGGCGGACTTGCGGTTTGCAACATTGTTGCGATTTTCCCGCCACTGCTCCTATCTGGCAGCTAGCTACCTCCCTCATGGCGTCTGAGTTGTTTTATGGCAGAGGAAGCAGGCAGGCAGGCAGGCGAGGGTTTAAAGTGCCACGTGGAGCAGCCATCTTTAAGTCAGTTATGACTGCTGACCTAAAGGGCATATTATGTTCGTGTGAGGAAAGGTCTGGTCCTTCACAACCCCAGCTCAGGTCTTGGTGCTGACAGCAAGTGCAGCTTGGGGCTGGCAGGGCTGGTGAGAGTCTTCAAGCATTTAAAGCTTTCTGTGTTAAAACAACTATTTTGAGCTGCCTGGGGAAGTTATCAAGCAGAAGTTAAAACACTAGTTTTCATATGTGAAGATTTCTCTGTGCATCCCTTTGTTCCCTCTCTCCATTCCTCTAAGGCAGAGGAAATATATGGAATGGAATATCTCTGGCCTATTTTGCTGTCTAATTCAGCCTCCTATGGGGGGGCATCTTAGATCTCCCCCTAGTATCTGAGCCAGCAGAGTGAAGGTGACCTTGAAGACCCAGCAGTTAGAAAAACATTCCAATGTCTTATCAGCCTTAGCTAGACCAGAATGTTGCTAATTAAAAGAAAGCTCACTGAAGGAAAAAAAAAAAAAAAAAAAAATCAGAAAAAGGAAAATTGGCTTCATCCTGGCTCAAACCAGGACAGTTGCCTGTAAATATGACAAGGTCATGCTAAGGACCTTTGGAAACAAGGCATTTTATTTGCACTCTTAACCAAGTCCAACTTCAATCTAAAATATTTATCAGGTGACTTATCACATCTATAATTTCAACTATAATAATAGCAGCTACTGCCACTATAGCTACAACCGCATTAGCAGAGTCTGTGCAGACAGCTCACAGAGTAGCTTCACTGCTGTCCAATGCAACCAAGGAATTAACTATGCAAGTGGATATTGATCAGCAAATGTTTGCTCATTTAGATGCTTTAGAAGCAGCTATTACTTGGCTTGGGGATAGACAAGCTGCTTTTCCAACTCGTATGCAATTGTTATGTGATTGGGAATTTCAACACAAAGGACTCTTCACTGGAATCAAAGCACCTGTGACTGGTGTAATGAATAAAATCCTAGTATTTAATTAAAGCTGTCTAGTTTAGTTTTTAATCCAGAAAGTTTCTCTCCTTTATTCTCTCTCTCCTTTCCCTACCTGGGTCGGAGGGGGAGGGGATCAAGAGCATTGTCGCTGGTTTAATTGCCGATCCTGAGTCAAACCGTGACAAATATATGCCTTTGCATAGAACAAGGGCTGTGTTTTCTAATAAGTGTGTTTTATCTTTCAGGCTGTCCTTTGATGTGTCCCTTGCTAGCTCTGTGCATTTTGCAGTCCTGTACTATACAAGTATTTTATAGAAAGTAGAACAGTTACAAAAAATGAGCTTGCCAAAGTCAGCCCCTTAAATAACCTATAGCCAAACAATCAAGGTATTTGCCTAGAAGGTAAGATATCTGTGTTTGTTATAATTCCCACTCTAAATGATGCAAAGGAAGTGTTTAAACAAAGGTTTCCTGCCTTCTCAGCTGCCTGCAATAACCACTATGCTATTGTTTTTTAAAAATCTGCCAGTGGCCAATAAAAGCAAAAGCTGTCTCCTTTATCTGTAAACCCTGCTGGAGGATAGTGCTGCTTCTGAGCTGGAGTGGTCGTGTAAAAATCCTGTGAGAATTTTACTCCTTTATTTTTGTACTGGTTCTGGCTGGGCTATGTTAAGGGATATTAAGAGCAGCAGTAGCTATAGCCTTCAGAAGTTCTGGCCAGGCACTCTCCTACTTCGCCACTGGAGCCAGTCTACTGTGCATGAGGATGCAGGACCTCTGCTCAGGCTGAGGGATGTGGCTGTCACTTTTCCATTTGCAGGCTCAGCCAGTACTGCAGAGATATGCACACAAGACACTGATATGACTGGCTATGCAGACTGCCTCTAGCAAGGTGCTGCCTTCAACAGCACCTGTATATAGGACTCACATAAATATAGACAAGTCTCCTTTCTCCTCTGGCTGGTAGAGAGAGAAGGTCACTAGTGAATGCTCACACACATCAGTCTAGAGAGTCACAAGCATGTGCATATTTGTGGATCCCCTGAATACTGGCATGACTCTCTGTCTGCCTGGTACCCCTGCCCAGATTCCAAGCCCTCCTACCTGCTTAATGGATCCCCTACTCACCAACTACTCCAGCTTGATGCTCACTACCAAAAACAAACTCATGCACTCATCCTATGGGCACTCCACACTTACAAGTCCCCCTCCTACTCATTGGCTGGTCCACATGGAAGTTTGCTAGTGATTAACATGCAAATACCCCGACACACCAGGTTCGGGGAAGATACAGACACTTGGCTTGTTACCACATAGATAGTGAGTGCTTGCAACGTGAGGGGCTAGCTTTAAGATTTTGGTAAAAAAAGGTAACTTTGTTCTTTGTAACACAGGTTATGGTTAAATAGTAACATATGCTAGAAGAATGGACAATGTTTCAAGTGTAGCCAACATGTAATTTCAAGAGCTTGTGCTTTAAAAAATGTAGTTAGAAGGGTTTGTACTCACATTGTGTCAAAACTTAATCAAGGATGCATGTTCTCATTGGCTGGTGGACCGTGGATCTGGCTGGAAGACAAGTACATAATTGCATCCTGAATCGAACCAATACCTTATAAGGGTAATTCCAGGAAGGGGATGTGTAGAGGGCTTTTTTAGCGAGCAGTGGAATGTGAGCAATCCAGCCTTTACTGTAAACACCTGGGCCTCGTCAAGGCCGTTGCCATGGATACCAACTGAAGAAGTGAGCAGCGAAGTAAACAACTTCCGGATGTGCCAAAGAAGGAAGTGAGGCAGAGAGTCATGACTGCGCATGTGCATGCTAGGAACCAATCACTGTTTAGGTCATGGCAGGCTTTATGAGAATTGACCAATGACAAGAGTGGTTTCGGTCGCGTGTACACAGCAAGGGGCTATATAAGAAAGTTTGGTGCGCAGAATAAATTGTCAGTCAGCCATTAAATCAAATTGATTCCAGTGTGTCTGTCCGTGAATCCTCCCGCAGGGATGCTCCTCAAAAGACCACCCAAGACCACCAACCTGGCGAACAGAGCCTGCACCATGGGGAGGGTGCTATATTAATGATTTCCTAGAACTAATTGTAATATGTGTGTTTTTTCTTGGAAATGCAGTGCATATTCATGAGTTAGAAAAATATCAGTACTGTATTTCTTGTTGATCAGCATACATGCTTGATGGAGCGAACCTCTGTGCATCCAGCACTGTAATAAAGAAATGGCTACCTTCTAAAACTTCAAAACAAGTCTTAGATAGTTCTTTCAGCAACCAAATTTTATGGTAACATTTTGGCGACCCAGATGGAACTTCACTTCTGAGACCTGACGGACATGTGGGATCACAGGACCTCCAGCCAGCACCAAGGACTTCTTGGGGAGACCCTGATCCCCGCTACACCGAGCTCACAAGCCAAGACCCCTAGTAAGAAATTTTAATTAAGGCATTTCTTGGGGAAACTTGAGAAATTGAAGGCTGCCTATAAGACTGGGTAAAAGCCTAGCAAGGTTAATCAAAGATCTGGAAGTGGAAATTGAATCAACAGGTTGGGCAAAATCGAAAGATAACAGAATAGTGGTTCCCTTTAGAGTATTATGGAAACTGGTAAAAACAGAGCATGACAAGACACATTGGGGGACTGGAGCTTTGTACACCTTTCTCACAAAAAAAATAGTAGCAAGGAATTTGTTTCAAACTGTGAAAATTATGGTTGATAGATGTGAAACGTGCTTAAAGAATAATCCAAAGATGGAAAACCAAGTAAAATTTGGAAGTATTTATAAAGGGAAAGTTCCAGTTCAAAATTGGCAGATAGATTTTTCAGAACTCCCTAGGAAAGGAGGGGTATAGGTACCTGTTAGTATTAACAGATACCTTTTCCGTATGGCCTGAAGCCTTCCCTTGTAGAACCAATAAGGCCCAAGAAGTTATGAAAATTTTATTGAAAGAAATTATTCCTAGGTTTGGAGTGCCAGGAGTGATCTCTGATAGGGGACCACACTTTGTGTCACAAGTAGTTCAGCAGGTTAGTAAATTCTTAGAAATTAATTGGAAATTGCACACAGCTTACCGCCCGCAAGCAAGTGGGCAAGTGGAAAAGATTAATCATTTGATAAAGACACAAGTAAAATTTGTCAGGAAACACATTTAAGGTGGGATCAAGCCCTCACTACTGCATTATTATAGCTCCGAGTTAAACCAAGAACTAAGGAAAAACTGAGTCCTTTTGAAATTTTGTATGGAAGACCATTTCAAACTAGATATCAAGGACAAGATCTCGCTCAGGTGGGAGAAATTAATATACAACAATATCTGATTGCATTAGGGAAACAATTACAAGAAGTAAATAGACTGGTAACGTCTACCAGAGCATGGAGTTTGGATTCCACGGTGCACTTGTTTAAACCTGGGGATTGGGTTTATGTTAAAAACATTTCAGGTGATCCTCTTGAAGAGAAGTGGAGTGGCCCCTTTCAAGTTCTACTCACTACCTACACTGCAGCCAAGCTTGAAAAGCACGCTGCCTGGGTCCACTATTTGAGAGTCAAGAAGGCACCTGGCGGATCATGGAAATCTCAACCTGTAGAACCCACATCTGTAAGACTGATTCAAAACTAATGCTAATGTTGCTATGTCTTAACCTCGATCTGGTGGGAGCATTGCTTCTAGTTGGCCCTTGAGAAGAAGAAGATATGAATTGGTTGATGGTTTCAATGGCCTTGTGAACACAATACCGGGATGTCTGTCCATTTCTCTGAGAACTGTTCTATATGGCAACCCTATACTAGAAGTGGTAAATTGACAGGATGGCATGGAATGAACTTCGTGTTATGTCCAAATTTGACCAGTGTCACGTTGGTACTAAAGTCCTCCTAAAATATTATGGAGTTAAAGGGATAGGACCTCCATTACAAAGGAGTGCTTCCTTTGAAACCAATGGAATAAAACCTCCATAAACAAGGAGCACACTTGGGAGACTGATAATTCGGATACACTAATGTGCACAGACAGGAAGGTCAATAAGACTGGCCTCTTTAACATTTTTAAACCCAATGTCCACTGTGAATCAGGATCAATTATTCAAATTACCATCAACTTGTATAAATGTGGCAAGAATTGGACAAAAACGTGTTGTTATTTAATATCTCCTGTCCAGCCATACCTCACTGTAGAGCCAAATTAACTTGCTATGATACCTTGCTTGGAGGTGTAGGAACTGGAAGGGAAATAAGAAATTCGGTATATTTAGAGACTTAAAGGAACAAAGTTGGTACAGCAGGGTTCAATGTAGCCCAAGCAATTAAAATTCAGGCTGAATGAATGCCAACCACCTTTAACCCTCAGATACAGACCTTAAAATATTATAGGTAGTCCTTACATCACTTAAATAAAAGTATAATTGACCAGGTACAGTCAATTAAAAATTTGACAAAATTTGTGGACTGGATGGTCTGTACCCTACAAACTAAGTGGCAATTAGAACAAAAGAATAAGGTGCAGTCTTACTTCATGGGTAATAATGAATTCATGTGGAGAAAGCTTTTTTGGACAGTGGGTCCATCCTAAACATTGGATAAAGCTTATTTGCAATTTCTGCAGTGCTATGACCCGTGGTGTGCAGGAAAATTGGTATTCTATAATATAACTGACCCTGAGGTAATGTGCAAATTTTTAGTTTTCACAACTGTCACCGTTTGACTCAGGTCCGACAACAATGCTCTCGATCCCCTCCCCCTCCCACCCAGGTAGGGAAGGAGAGAGAGAAAAAGAGAGAGACTTGGCTGGATTGAAAACTAAACTACACAGCTTTAATTAAACACTAATTATATAAGAAAATATATATACAATTATATACAAATATGTTCAGGTATGAGCAAAAGCCTCTCACCTCCCCCCACCCCCAGCAACTCCCACAGCACTCCCCTCAGCTGAAGCAGTCCCGAGGAATCCCGGAGATGCTGCTGGAGAAAGTGGAGAGTTACGAGGGTCAGGAGAGCTTGAGGTCAAGGGTCAACGATGATGGATGGACGGAGTCCTCCCCGGACGCTGGCCATGGACGGAAGAGAAGGGAAGAAGAAGAAGGAAGGAAGTTGTCTTCTGTGATCTCTGACCTTCCTCTGAGCTTACGTAGATATAAGGAATGGAATGGAATATCTCTGGCTAATTTTGCTGTCTGTCTAATTCAGCCTCCTACGGGGGGGTGGGGTCACAGATCTCCCCATAGTGTCTGAGCCGGCAGAATGAAGGTGCGACCTTAAAGACCCAGCAGTTAGAAAAACATTCCACTGTCTTATCAACTTTAGAAGAACACACTGTTGCTAGTTAAAAGAAAGGTTACTGAAGGAAAAAAAAATCAGTAAAAAAGGAAAATTGGCTTCATCCTGGCACAAACCAGGACATTCCACCCCTTATTCCATACTATACATTACATATAGGCTCTGTCCTTTACAAGCTGTCAAATTAAGGATTCTCCCCGAGAGTCAAGTTACCTTGAGGTACATATTGTACTTCACCATCCTCCATCATCACACATCAGGTATGTCCAGGTCCCTGAGCAAAAGCAACACTTGGGACAGGTTTACCTTTGCCTGAAGCAGGATAGACCCAAACACTTTTACCCAGCAGGTTCCTTTCACATAGGGACTTTATCCCCACCTGCAGTATGTAGAAGGTCTGACTGAGCAGGACCAGCCCGATTGATGGATCCCCTGGTATTAACAAACCAGGTGGCTTTTGCCAAATTTTTGTCCCAGTTTTTGAAAGTTCCACCACCCATTGCCTTCAGGGTAGCCTTCAACAAACCATTGTACCTCTCAACTTTCCCTGAGGCTTGTGCATAGTACGGGATATGGTAGATCCACTCAATACCATACTCTTTAGCCCAGTCAGTGACAAGACTGTTTTTGAAATGAGTCCCACTGTCTGATTCAATTCTCTCTGGAGTACCATGTCTCCACAAAATTTGCTTCTCAAGGCCCAGAATAGTATTCCTGGCTGTGGCATGAGGCACAGGACGTTTCCAACCATCCTGTACTTGTTTCCACCATTGTAAGCACATAGCGCTTACCCTGGCGACTCTGAGGCAGTGTGACATAGTCAATTTGCCAAGCCTCCCCATACCTGTACTTTGACCACCTCCCCTCATACCACAAAGGTTTCAACCGTTTTGCCTGCTTGACTGCAGTGCATGTCTCACAGTCATGGATCACCTGTGCAATAGTGTCCATGGTTAAGTCCACCCCTCGGTCACGAGCCCATCTGTATGTTGCATCTCTGCCCTGATGACCTGAAGCATCATGGGCCCATCGAGCCAGAAAGAGCTCACCCTTATGTCCCCAGTGTTGCCTTCGGAAAGGCAAGGCGACCTGGTTCAGGAACGGCACGGCGACCAACCCCTGGTCGCTCGGTCCATATGCACACAGACACCAATGTGGTGGATGGCAAAATGGCGTTTATTGCCATGCGGCACGGCATTATATAGCTTGAGTAACGTCACATCCGTTTTGCTTACATCACAGTCTATACACTATTGGCTGTCCCGAGGGGGGGGGGAGGACCCTGTCTTTCCGTACAGCACGAGATCTTCCGGCCGCCAGACCCTGGCTACATTTCCCCCCTCCCTATGCATAATTAAATTGGCTAAATATAACAGTTCTAAAAAACTACATGTCTAAAAATCCTAGATATAAAACATCTTGTTCCTATCTTAACCTTTATAACAATCTTAAAATATTTAAACGTACAACGATCTCAAAAATATATACTGTAAACTTGAATAGAAAAATACAAGGCATGTTGAACTGGAGGTAGTTTGGGGGTAACAGGGTATAAAAATATTCCTAGAGCAATTGTTGATGCTCTACCAACATGATGTTAACTGTATCTAACCGGCTCCTGACAAATGACACGAGTCTGTTCAGTATGCAGGGTCCAAAGATTAATGCTATCATGATCATTGTGATCGGTCCCATCAAGTTAGATATCAAGGTGTTCAGCCATGGTGAATGGTTGAACATTGTAGCCTCCTCCCACGGGGGCTATATCGTTGTTGTTTGGAGTCCGCCAGCATGGGACTCTCGGATGTAGACAGCATGCTTGTTGACTTGCCGTCCTCTCTTGTTGCCGGGGCGTGCAGGTTACGAGGACGTCTGGTGATCCGGTTCTGTGGATAAAAACTTACAGTTTTCATTAGTTTCATTCTGGAGGTCAGGCTTAATAGACTTAAGCGGACACCACTTGACCTTCCCATCTTTTTTGACTGCAGCATACCCTCGCCCTGTAAGGACTAGCCTCCACCCTTGTTCCCATTCCCCTAGCTCATTTCTAATTATAACCAACGGGCCTTCTTCTAGCGCTTGAGTGGCCCAATGTTTTTGTGTAGGGCTATTCATCTCTTCCCCCCTAGGAAATTGATTCAGTGCTAAAAGAGCAGTCGCTAGCAGGCGTGCTTGGTCTCCTGAGGGGATGACATTGACAAAACCCTCTGTCTTTGCCAGCACCTCTAATTTAGTTTTCAGGGTTTGATTTGCTCTTTCGACTATGGCTTGTCCTGTGCTATTGTATGGAATGCCATGTATTAGGGTGATATCCCATTTCAGAGCAAATGCCTGGACTGATTTGGAAACAAAATTTGGGCCATTGTCTGTTTTGATCTGACTAGGGATACCAAGCCATGCCATGACCGTTATCCAATGCTGGATGGTCGCTTTGGAGTCGGTTTTGGGGTGTTGTGTGGCTACGATCATTCCGCTATAGGTGTCCACAGTTACTGCTAGCCACGCTCGAGGTTTCAGCAACTGACAGAGTGTAAAGTCTGTCTGCCACACTTCAGAGGCCTTGAGACCTCTGGGGTTGACTCCACTGGACCACAGTGGTGCTTTCTGACAGTGAGGACATGTAGCAACTACGTGTTTCGCATCTGTCCTGGTTTGAGCCAGGATTAAGCCAATTTTTCTTTTCACTGATTTTTTTTTCCTTCAGTAAGCTTTCTTGTAACTAGCAACTGTGTGTTCTGCGAGGCTGATAAGGCAGTGGAATGTTTTTCTAACTACTGAGGCTTCAAGGTTACATCTTCACTCTGCCGGCTCAGACACTATGGGGAGATCTCTGACCCCCCCCGTGGGAGGCTGAGTTAGACAGACAGCAAAATTGGCCAAAGATATTCCATTCCATATATCTACGTAAGCTCAGAGGAAGGACAGAGATCTTAGAAGACAGCTTCCTCTTTCTTCTCGCCGCTCTCTTCCGTCCATGGCCGGCGTCCGGGGAGGACTCTGCTCATCCATCACCGCCGACCCTTAGGCTCGAGCTCTCCTGACCCTCATAACTCTCCGCTTTCTCCAGCAGCGGCTCCGGGATTTCTCGGGACTCTTGCCAGTTCAGGGGAGTGCTGTGGGAGTTGCTGGGGGTGGGGGGAGGCGAGAGGCTTTTGCCCATATCTGAATATATCTGTATATAATTGTATATATTTTCTTGTGTGATTCATTAGTGTTTTAATTAAAGCTGTGTAGTTTAGTTTTCAATCCAGCCAAGTCTCTCTCCTTTTCTCTCTCTCCTTCCCTAACTGGGTGGGGGGGGGAGGGGATCGAGAGCATTGTTGTCGGACCTGAGTCAAACCGTGACAACAATTTAATTGGCGCCCAACGTGGGGCTTGATTTTAAGCCCAGATTACACATTTTCATCAATTGGGAGTGTCCAAAATTCCATCTCTGAAGGGAGGAATCCCTCAGAGAGCAATGAGCAATAATTCTGCTGAGTGTCCTGACGGATTGAAAACTGAACAGACACTTGCTGCAATGAATCTATTGGATCTTTTTCCAAACCTGCAATTGTACATGTGGTATGTAGCTGAGGGCATTCTGCACTTTGTAGCTGCTCTTGTGATTCTTTTGTGGTTTATTGACAGAACTGTAGCCATAGTCAACCGTATCATTACCAGCCTAGTGATCCTAGGGATGATGATACTGTTCTCTATGGGGTCACTGTATGTGTACGGTTACACTGCTAGTCCTACTGGTACAACTCCTAAAGTGAATAGAACGGTCCATGTTGGTAACAGCAATAGCTGGTTCAATTTTACCTCTCCATATTCTCTCAAGCTGAGCCGGCAGAGTGAAGATGTAACCTTGAAGCCTCGCAGAACACACAGTTGCTAGTTACAAGAAAGCTTACTGAAGGAAAAAAAAATCAGTGAAAAGAAAAATTGGCTTAATCCTGGCTCAAACCAGGACAGCATCGGTGACAGAAATCCCGCATTTCTTCGCTAGCGCTTTGGCCCCGATGTGAAGAGACTCATGTAACTGCCGGGCATCCCTTAGCGCCCACACTCCTTTTGCAGCGGCGTCTGCTTTGTCATTGCCAGTTTGGAAAAACCCTTTGACCGGGTTATGGCTGTTGACGTGGATGACCGATATGGTGCCCTCTCGAGAAGAGAGTGCTTCTTCCAGCGTTAGGGCTACTGCTGATGTTGACACGCCGGGTCCTGACATGGCTAAGCAAAGCCACGAACATCGAATCGGTCACTATGTTAAGGTGTTCCGTTGGAAACAGTCCACATGCCAGCACTATGGCCATCGCTTCTAGCTGCTGAACTGAAAGCGCACAATCGGTCATTTTGATGCAGTGCCATTCTTCTCCTGATTGCCACACTGCCGCCGCGGTTGAGGTTGTTGAGGATGCATCTGTGAAGACTGTTGGTCCCTGTTGGGGCCGGTCCATGATCTTCTGTGGGATGTCAATGTTGACGATTTCCAGCATTTGAGTCCAGGGGGGCTTTGCAGCGTACCGAACTTCTCCACCAAATCCGACAAGGGCTATAGCTAAATACTCTGACATGGTCACTGATTGTATTGGGAGCTGTTTGCGGAAGGGTAGGAATATCCTGGCAGGTTCGATGCCTAGGTGTCTTAGGGCGAGCTTTCTGCCTTTCATGATGAGATTGCCAAGGCACTCGACTCCTGGAGAGAATGCACGTGATGGCTTTCCTAGGACTATCCATTGTATTGGCTGGGCTTTTTCAGGTGGCCCCTGGGCCAGTGTCCCTACTCCCCCTCCCTTTGTGAAATGTACGTACAGGTCGAGTGGAACACCTGGGTTCCACCTGGCAAGCGTGCTTGATGATACCCGTTGCTCGATGAAATCGAGGGAGTTCATTGCTTCTGTTGTCAGAGTTTTTTGTTCCCATGGGTTCTTTCCTTTTAGAAGATCATGCAGGGGGGGCCATGATTTCGGGGGGTATCAGGACAATATTGCGGAGCCATTGCAAGGACCCCACTAATTGTTGCATGTCGTGGAGTGTTCTGATGTCCCGACGGATTTTAATTTGGGGGGGTGTTATATAAGAACTGGTGATCCCCACTCCCAGAAAGGTTACACATGGTCCTCTTTTGACTTTTGCGCTCGCAATTTCGAACCCGTTTGTTTTTAAAGTTTCCGAAACTGCTGATACCAGATGGTCCACCTGACTTCCTGACGGCGCGGCAATCAAGATATCGTCCATGTACTGAATGATAGTCGCTGTCGGGTCACTGCACCGAACCGGTGCCAGCGCCCGATCCACTGCAATCTGGCAAATGGTAGGTGAGTTGATCATTCCCTGAGGCAGCACTTTCCACTGGAAGCGCAGGTTAGGGCGTTGGCTGTTTGGGAACACGACAGAAAAAGCAAACCGCTCCTTGTCCTCTTCATGCAGGGGTATTGAAAAGAAACAGTCCTTAATATCAAGGACGGCACAAGGTTGTCCTTCTGGTATCATGGAGTTCATAGGTAATAACGTTTGGACAGGACCCATTGGTTGGATCCTCTTGTTTACTTCTCGCAGGTCATGAAGGAGACGAAACCCTTCACCAGACCGTTTGGGGATTACAAAAACTGGGGTGTTCCATGGGCTGGTGGAAGGCTCTATGTGACCTCGTTGTAGTTCTCGGTCAACTAGTTCAAGAAGAGCGTCCATTCGAGGCTTTGGTAGGGGCCACTGCTCGACCCACACTGGGTCGGACGACTTCCACATCTGTCTGATTGGTGGAAGTGGGTGTACAGCAGTGGCCCTCACGGTAAATTTGTCACCCTGGCTTTCAAAAGGGCTAGAGCGTCCCTTCCCAACAGGGGTGGGACTCCAGGCATGACATATGGGAAGAGGGTGATGGTTTTCTCTGGTCCTTTTTCCGTGTGAAGCGTGATCGCTACTAATTGAGTGCTCTTTCGAGCCCGGGTTAGTCCTCCGACTCCGCCCACCATGGGGGCATTCTCCAATTTCCAGTGCTGGGGCCAGTTTGTTTCGGGAATGACTGTAACATCTGCTCCGGTGTCAATTAAAAAGGGAACACTAATGGTGATGTCATTTAAGGTATTGCAGAGGGAACAGATCCCCCAAACCACTGGCGGGCTATCACATTTCACTGCCAGGGCCACCCTGGGGTCTCGCCCCCAGAGGGTGGTCCTTGCTGTTCCTGAGGTAGGGGCAGGTTTGGCTGGATTGTTGGTTGAGCCATAAAGTTGGTTGCTTCTCGAGGGTGCTGCAGGTTCGGATGCATTCCACCCCATCCGCGGTTGGTATGGTTGGGCCGCCTCATGTCCCATGTGGGAGAGGGCTGTGCACGGCCCTGGTGCCCTCTCCCCCTCCCGTTTCCCTGGTTTCTAGATCTGCATTCCCTGGCGAAATGTCCCTTCTTTCCACAAACCCAACAGAGTCCTCTGGGTCGATTTTGGTGCGGGGGGGAGCGCTGTTGGTGGGTCCCCCAACCGAGGGCAGTTTGCTACCATATGCCCCGCCTGACCACATTTAAAACATGCCATCACATTAGCCATCATGGTATTAACAGCCGTCTGAATTGGGGTTAGATGCTCTTCCCTTGCGACATGCCTAATCATGTCCGCGATACTCGACCTCACTGGCAGTGAACGTAGGATTTCTTTGGTTACTGAGTTACACTGCTGACGTAAACAGTCTGCGACAACTGGGCCTTTTGCTTCCGCGGGCAGGGTTGAGGAGTCAACTGCTGCCTGGAGGCGATCCACAAATTGTGCAAAACTCTCACTTTCCTTTTGCTTAATCGAGGACCACGGCGATGGCTTGACAACAGTTCTGGAAGTTGCGTGAATGGCTTCTCTGGCTGCGCGAGTGGTTGCCATAATTTCATGGACCCGCAGGCCCTGGGCCTGCGCCTGGGGGGTGATCATTGTTGGGTCTTTACCCATCAGCCGCTGCAGTGTGGAGCCGTAGAGTGGGTGGTCTGCCACAGTCACCTGGGCTAGTTGCCTTGTACAGTGGTCCTCCCATTCTTGTTTAAACACAAACATCCCTGCTCCGTCAAAGATCATTCTACAGGCTTGACTTATATCAAATGGGAGCAGATCATCTCCCCCAAAAAGGCCATCTATGAGGCTGGTGACCATAGCAGAATTGAGTCCTTTGTCCGCAATTGCCTTAATGATTGTATGTATGTCCTTAAGGTTTATTGGTGAAAAGACCCTCTGTCCCCCCTCCGTTAGCCGGACCGGGAATGCTAGTGTGGTTGGTGGGACCAAATCAGCACACGCAATTTTTATTCCTCTCCAATCAGTGAAAGGGATGTTTTTCCCGCACGGTCCCTTTTTATTTCGGATTTTATTTTTATTTTGGATGGGGATATTTGCTTTTGACTGTATTTATTCCCATTTCCTCTTCCTCTGAAGTTGAATCCGTTGCGAACCCCTCGCTCCAGTCCGTGTCTGACCCGAGGTCAGAGCTCGACTGACTGGCCGCTTCCGGTTGCCAGTGCCCTTTTGTCGGGCTCCGGCCCCGCCCCCTTCCGTCACGGGCGGTCGGACTCCGGCCCCGCCCCCCTCCTCTGCGAGTGGGCGGTTCCCTCCCTCCTGGCTCACCCCGCCCTCTGCGGGGCGCTCGCCCCATGAGGCCGGTGGCTCTGATTGGCTCCGCCCCTTGCTCACGCCCCCCTCCCCCTGCCGCTCGCGCACGCCCATCGATGCCGGCGCC
Source organism: Apus apus (assembly GCF_020740795.1). Taxonomy (NCBI): domain Eukaryota; kingdom Metazoa; phylum Chordata; class Aves; order Apodiformes; family Apodidae; genus Apus; species Apus apus. Next base: position 9,658,063 of record NC_067311.1, on the reverse strand, counting down.
TCCTCCCCGCCCCCGCCACGTGCGCCTTCGCCCCGCTCCCTCCTCTTGCGCTCGGCGCCATCTTGGGGCGCACGTGGCGGCGGTTCCGCCCAGAGCTCCTCAGACCCCGGTATCTCCGCGGCGCCCCTGGCCTCTTCTGCCAGCCCACGCCAAAAGGATACGGCTCGTCTAAGCCTCTCCGTGAGCGGGTCGGGCTCCGGGGACCGTGGGGGGTCCGGGGACCGTGGTGGCTCCGGGGACCGTGGGGCCGCGCCGCCCCCCCCGCCGATCGGGGCTGGGGCTGCGCGGGGGGGTCAAAGCGGGCGGGGATTCCAATGTTTTTGTCTCGCCTCCCTCCGGATCCCCGGGCTCGGCAGAATCGTCACCGCCCGGGGGGTGCAAGGTCTGTGTGGCCGCCCCGACTCCCAGTTTCGGGGTGACCTTTAAGCAATTCTTTGCCTCCCTCCAGGTCTCCTGTTCTCGTAGGGCTTTCTCCAGAGCCTGCACGACCCTCCCCCACGATTTCAGGTTTTTTCCACTACCCGAAGACATCGTCTCCTTGGCTAAAGCCTTAGTACATTTGTCCCACACCTCAGGGTGGAGAATATCCACCGGCTGTTCAATGACCCCGGTTTGCAAAAGTCTCGCAACAGCAAGAGTAAAATCTTTGGGCTTACAATCAATCCCCCAATGCTTATGTATTTGTAATACGACCTTCACAAGGGTTTCCATTTCGACCTTCACGAGTGCCTCAATCCTCGTTGGTCCCGGAGCGTCCTCCTCCTTGTTGGTCCGGGGCGTCCGCCGGGCTGGTTTTACCGCTCCGGCCGCCGTTCACCAGATTCCAGGCGATTTCCCGATTCGGGGCGAGATCCCTCGACTCCCGGGTTTCGGCACCACTTGTTGCCTTCGGAAAGGCAAGGCGACCTGGTTCAGGAACGGCACGGCGACCAACCCCTGGTCGCTCGGTCCATATGCACACAGACACCAATGTGGTGGATGGCAAAATGGCGTTTATTGCCATGCGGCACGGCATTATATAGCTTGAGTAACGTCACATCCGTTTTGCTTACATCACAGTCTATACACTATTGGCTGTCCCGAGGGGGGGGGAGGACCCTGTCTTTCCGTACAGCATGAGATCTTCTGGCCGCCAGACCCTGGCTACACCCCAGTCTAAGTCTACTTGGAACATTTGAGCAGCCTCATCTGCTTGTTGGTTGTGTCCATGTTCCTCAGTGGCTCGACTCAGAGGCACACGTGCATCTACATGATGCACTTTTACCACCAATTTCTCTACCCGAGCTGTAATGTCCTTCCACAGATCAGCAACCCAAATAGGTTTACCCTTTCTCTGCCAGTTGTTCTGCTGCCACTGCTTTAGCCAACCCCACAAGGCATTTGCTGCCATCCACGAGTCAGTGTAAAGATAGAGTCTTGGCCACCCCTCTCACTCAGCAATGTCTGAAGCCAGCTGGATGGCTTTTACCTCTGCAAACTGACTTGATTCACCCTCTCCTTCAGCTACTTGTGCAACCAGTCGTGTAGGACTCCACACGGCAGCTTTCCACTTCCGGCGGTTCCCTACAAGATGGCAGGAGCCATCAGTGAAAAGAGCTCCAGAATCCCTAGGGTCGACCTCGAGTCTCCCCTGGTGATTTCTGCCAGAGGCTCCAGTTGGGACCGTTGTGTCTGGCTGCGGTGTAGAGCACATTCTCGATGTCTGGCCCTGTTTGAACTGGTCCAAGGGCCATTGTCTGCACAATCTCCTTTTTGATCTGCTCAAAACATTTCTGTTGGTCAGGGCCCCATTTAAAATCACTCTTTTTTCGAGTCACCTCATAGAGAGGTTTCACAATTTCACTGTAACATGGAATATGCATTCTCCAGAAACCAACAGTCCCTAAAAAGGTTTGAGTGTCCTTTTTGGTAGATGATGGGACCATATCTGTTATTTTGTTAATCACATCCATTGGGATCTGGCAACGACCATCTTGCCACTTGATTCCCAGGAACTGGATCTCTTGTGAAGGTCCCTTGACCTTACTTCTTTTCACAGCAAAACCAGCATCCAGAAGAATCTGCATGATCTTTTTACCTTTCTCAAAAGCCTCTTCTGGTGTGTCACCCCACACAATGATGTCATTGATGTACTGCAGGTGTTCTGGAGCTCCATCCTTCTCCAGTGCAGCATGGATCAGTCCATGGCAAATGGCCCAGCTGTGCTTCCACCCCTGGGGCAGTCGATTCCAGGTGTACTGGACTGCCCTCCAGGTGAAAGCAAACTGTGGCCTGCACTCTGATGCTCTGGGAATAGAGAAAAAGGCATGAGCAATGTCAATAGTGGCATACCACCTGGCTGCTTTCAACTCCAGCTTGTACTGAAGTTCTAGCATGCCCGGCACAGCAGCACTGAGTGGTGGTGTCACTTCATTCAGGCCACGATAGTCCACTGTCAGCCTCCACTCACCATCAGGCTTTCGCACTGGCCAGATAGGACTGTTGAAGGGTGAGTGAGTCCTGCTGATCACTCCTTGGCTTTCCAATTGCCGGATCAGCTTATGAATGGGGATCACAGAGTCTCTGTTGGTGCGACATTGTCATCTATGCACTGTTGAAGTGGCAATTGTCACCTGTTGATCTTCAACCTTCAGCAACCCCACTACAGAAGGGTCATCTGAAAAGCCAGGCAGAGTATGCAGCTGTTCAGTGTCCTCAGTCTCTACAGCTGCTATACCAAAGTCCCCCCGGTACCCTTTCGGGTCATGGAAGTATCCTTTCCTGAGATAGTCTATGCCAAGTGTGGGGAACGGTCCATCTTCCCTCCCCCCCACATAAGACTAAACAAAATGCCTTTCAAGCCAGCAAAGCAAGAGTGGTGCCTTTTTACTGATTTAAGCAAGGACAGAATGGAACAGGCCTCTTGTTCTACCAGATAACTCCACAGTAGGAAGGACAGCATGAGGGTTGCGATAAATGGCAGAAGGATGGACAATAGGTTGGAGACTGCGTCTAACAGAGCACGTACTTGGCCAGCGCTAATTGGCTAATTTGAACAATGGTACTTTCTCGAACAGTGATTTCTGATTTATAAAAGATGGCAAGATCAGCAGGCCGGTGCTCTCTGCCTGATCGGGACGAGACCCTGCTGCAGTACCTGAACCTGCCTGGAACGCCATCCTCGCTGTCCGGAGGAGCCGAGAGGGAAGGGGGGGCTGCCCCGCGACCGCTGCCCGGAGAAGCGGAAAGGGGGGGGTCCGCCCCTGCCCGCTCCGCGGGGAGCGTGCCCGCTCCCCGGGGACCCTGCCTGCCCAGTCTAAACCAAACCGGACCAAAGTAGGAGCTTGCCCAGCCTGCATTCGCCACCTACTTCGGGACTAAAGCCGTGCTTGCCGCAGCTGCTGCTGCTGCTGGGAGTGGTCGCCCCGGTTCCCGGGAAGCCGGCCCCCCCGCGGATCTCCTGCCGAGCCTGCCAGCCGCATCCCGGGAACCACGCGCTACGGAAGGAGGGTAAATACACACACACACACACACTCTAACTTTCCTGCCGGGCTCAACTCCTACCCTTTCATTCCATTGATTTTACACTCATCCTCGGAGTGTGCATTTAATAAGACCATAGTACCTTTGAATCCAATATACACCTAGACAACCTCTACTGAACCTTGATCCCTTAATTAGTGTTGACCCTTAATAAACCGATTAATTGGTAAACTAAACATTGATCTCAGTAACAATTTGTGAGCGTGGTGGGAGAGTATTCTATTCTACCCTCTAAATACGGTCCCGCAGTGGCCGATACTCTGTGAGAGGCGAACGCCACGTGTGACCCTCAGTCTCATTCACAAACCTCTCCACACTGGGGGGGGGAAGGCGCGGAAACATCCTGACAGCCGGTAGCCCCCCAATACCGGCCTGTGACACCAAGGATGCACGGAGCATCTGGGCCAGTCACTACAGGGTGCATTTGCCACTCCTTACCAGTGAGGCTCACATCAGCTTCCACAACAGTCAGTTGTTGAGATCCTCCTGTCACTCCAGAAATAGTGACAGAGTCTGTCCCTTTATGATTCGATGGCATTAGGGTGCACTGTGCACCAGTGTCCACCAAAGCTTTATATCTTTGTGGTTCTGATGTGCCAGGCCACCGAATCCACACAGTCCAATAAACTCGGTTGTCCCTCTCCTCCTCCTGGCTGGAGGCAGGGCATCTCTAAGGTTGAGCATTAGAGTTCGATGAACCATCCTGGTTGTTGACTGGTGCAACCTTCTTCCTGGAAGAACCATATCCTGCTCTTGTTCTGTTTAGTAACTCCTGCACGCTTATCTGGTGAATATCAGTGGGTTTCTTGTCCCAGACTCTCATGTCCTCTTTAAAATAATTTTGTAAGAGAGACCACAGGTGGCGTCGCAGTGGGTCCTGCCTCTCTCGCTGCTGTCTCGTAGCAGGACGTCTCTTCTTAATGTCTGCAACAGGTGACCAGTTGTCTCTAGGAAGAATCTGAAGTTTACCTCCCCATCTGTTTGGCATCTTATTCTTTCTGTCAGTCATTTGTTCAATGGCTGAGGTGTGGAACTGATAGGAATCACAGATTATGTCTCCATACTGTCGTGCTTTGAAAGCCACCTCACGCACAGTTAGTCTTGCATAATCTTCAAAGCATCACATGAAGGAGAATATATGGGCTTGTGCTGCTGATACAGCCTGTGCAAACCTCCGGAACATTTGTGTGTCGCACAGAACATCATCAGGATTTGTACGTCCATCTTTATCACAGATCGCTTCTCGCACAGCTATCTCTCTCAAGGATGTGATGGCTTTCTCAAGAGTGAGTGTTCTGCTTCGGCGCCATTTGATGTCACCCTTGTGGGGGTATCTCTCTCTCACAGCTGAAAGAAGTCAGTCCCACAGGGTGGTAGTACCCATCTTACTACCAAGTGCTCTATTAATACCAGCATCTCTGGCCAGGGATCCCAACTGCTTGGCTTCTCTCTCATCCACATTGTAGGTTTCAGCACCACTATCAAAGCATCGAAGAAGCCAAGGAAGAATTCCCTCACCATCAGTGTGGGTGAAGACCTTTCTCATGAGGCGCAGTTCTTTCATAGAGAAAGGCTGGACAAGATTATCGTTGTCATCTGATTGAGGAGGGCCTGCTTTTCTATCTGCTTGAGAGTGGTCTGTTATCTGTTTGAGAGGTACCTGCTCCATCAACTGATTTAGAATCCTCTCCTTCCTCAGTTTCAGTCTCTGTTGTTACAAGAAGTTCTGGATATCTCAGCGAGGAGCGTTTTGCCTTTGTCTTGCTTCTGGTCACAGGATGAACTAGCCTGATTCAAAAGGGAGTGGACTTTATCTTTGTAGAAGCAGTTGTTTTTGTAGCAGCACTTGTAGAGGCAGCTGTTTTTGTAGCAGTACAAGTGGTGGTATCAGGAGCAGTGGTTTTGGCAGCAGCAGTGGCAGCAGCATTGCCTGTGGGGGAGTGGCAGTGAGTAGAGCAGCATCTTGCCCTACGCATCCACAATACATTATAAACATTCAGCAGAAGCATCCTCACTGCAACAATGCTATTCACATCAAGAGCTGGGAGATTCAGCTTGAAAGAAAATGGAGAGGTAAAGTTGAACCAGCTACTGCTGTTATCAACATGAACCGTTCCATTCACCTTAGAAGTTGTACCACTAGGACTTGTACTGTAACTGTACACATACAGTGCCCCCATAAAGAACAGTATCATAATCCCTAGGATCACTAGGCCGGTAATTATACGGTTAATTATGGCTACAGTTTTGTCAATAAACCATGAAACAATCACAAGAGCAGCTACTAAGAGCAGTATGCTCTCGGCTGTATACCACATGTACCATTGCAGGTTTGGAAAAAGATCCAATAGATTCATTGCAGAAAGTGTCTGTCAAGTTTTCAATCCATCAGGAAATTCAGCAGACTTGTTACCCATTGCTATCTGAGGGATTCCTCCCATCAGAGATGGAATTTTGAACACTCCCAATTGATGAAAATGTGTAATCTGGGCTTAAAATCAAGCCCCATGTTGGGCACCAATAAATTGTTGTCACTGTTTGACTCAGGTCCAACAACAATGCTCTCGATCCCCTCCCCCTCCCACCCAGGTAGGGAAGGAGAGAGAGAAAAAGAGAGAGACTTGGCTGGATTGAAAACTAAACTACACAGCTTTAATTAAACACTAATTATATAAGAAAATATATATACAATTATATACAAATATGTTCAGGTATGAGCAAAAGCCTCTCGCCTCCCCCCACCCCCAGCAACTCCCAAAGCACTCCCCTTAGCTGGAACAGTTCTGAGGAATCCCGGAGATGCTGCTGGAGAAAGTGGAGAGTTACGAGGTTCAGGAGAGCTTGAGGTCAAGGGTCAACGATGATGGATGGATGGAGTTCTCCCCGGACGCTGGCCATGGACGGAAGAGAAGGGAAGAAGAAGCAGGAAGGAAGTTGTCTTCTGTGATCTCTGACTTTCCTCTGTGCTTACGTAGATATATGGAATGGAATATCTCTGGCCAATTTTGCTGTCTGTCTAATTCAGCCTTCTACAGGAGTGTCATAGATCTCCCCGTAGTGTCTGAGCCGGCAGAGTGACGGTGTGACCTTGAAGACCCAGCAGTTAGAAAAACATTCCACTGTCTTATCAGCTTTAGAAGAACACACTGTTGCTAGTTAAAAGAAAGGTTACTGAAGGAAAAAAAATCAGTAAAAAGGAAAATTGGCTTCATCCTGGCTCAAACCAAGACATTAACACTCTTCTCAAGTCAGGGGAACCTAGAATATTGGTTACCAGAATTTCAAGGGAAATATATTGGGAACGATTTTAAAACATACAATTTGAACCTTTGTGAAACTACCACTGAAGGCACATTGTGTGGGCAACAATCCTAGTTACATGAACCCTGCTTGTTAGAACATTCTGTCAATAGTTGCAAATGGACAATCCTGTCTCCTAATGTGTTTGAAATGTTTATAGAGGTTAATGCTAGACATTTGTGCTTAGTAACTAACAATCAATCAGTAGTTGAAGAATATGGAGTGACTGCCCCATTTGTAGGGTGTCTCAGAAATATAACCCATTTAACCTGGCACAGACAAACATATTCATTTTTTGCATATACAGAAGAAAAGGTGGCAATGTTTTGGCATTATGAGAGCTTGAACCTAAGTCATGCAAGCTTGTCTCTGGGGAAATTAAATGAGATATTGAACCAGTCTCAAGAACTTTGAGAACATTTGAAGAAGCAAAATAAAACTTTGGCTGAGTCTATTGTGAAAACAGTAATAGCCAAAGATGAACTTAATGGACTGTCTAGTCAAATTGAATCTGAAACTGCCCATCATTGGTGGGTTATCTTTTCAGGATACTTACCCTCTGCAGAAAGAACCTTGAATGTTTTAATTCACTCACTTTTGATACTGTTGTTGTTTGTGATTATACTGACAGTTGTTAATTGCCTTTTATGGTGTAAGGTGAAGAAACTGACTGTAAGAATTTGGGCTTTGCCTAAGGTAATGAAATATGATAATCAAGAATCTTTGTAAAGAAATTTACAAATGTCCTGGTTTTAGCCAGGATTAAGCCAATTTTTCTTTTCACTGATTTTTTTTTCCTTCAGTAAGCTTTCTTGTAACTAGCAACTGTGTGTTCTGCTAGGCTGATAAGACAGTGGAATGTTTTTCTAACTACTGAGGCTTCAAGGTTACACCTTCACTCTGCCGGCTCAGACACTATGGGGAGATCTCTGACCCCCCCGTGGGAGGCTGAGTTAGACAGACAGCAAAATTGGCCAAAGATATTCCATTCCATATATCTACGTAAGCTCAGAGGAAGGACAGAGATCTTAGAAGACAGCTTCCTCCTTTTTCTCGCCGCTCTCTTCCGTCCATGGCCGGCGTCCGGGGAGGACTCTGCTCATCCATCACCGCCGACCCTTAGGCTCGAGCTCTCCTGACCCTCATAACTCTCCGCTTTCTCCAGCAGCGGCTCCGGGATTTCTCGGGACTCTTGCCAGTTCAGGGGAGTGTTGTGGGAGTTGCTGGGGGTGGGGGGAGGCGAGAGGCTTTTGCCCATATCTGAATATATATCTGTATATAATTGTATATATTTTCTTGTGTGATTCATTAGTGTTTTAATTAAAGCTGTGTAGTTTAGTTTTCAATCCAGCCAAGTCTCTCTCCTTTTCTCTCTCTCCTTCCCTGACTGGGTGGGGGGGGGAGGGGATCGAGAGCATTGTTGTCGGACCTGAGTCAAACGGTGACAACAATTTAATTGGCGCCCAACGTGGGGCTTGATTTTAAGCCCAGATTACACATTTTCCTCAATTGGGAGTGTCCAAAATTCCATCTCTGAAGGGAGGAATCCCTCAGAGAGCAATGAGCAATAATTCTGCTGAGTGTGCTGACAGATTGAAAACTGAACAGACACTTGCTGCAATGAATCTACTGGATCTGTTTCCAAACCTGCAATTGTACATGTGGTATGTAGCTGAGGGCATTCTGCTCTTTGTAGCTGCTCTTGTGATTCTTTTGTGGTTTATTGACAGAACTGTAGCCATAATCAATCGTATCATTACCAGCCTAGTGATCCTAGGGATGATGATACTGTTCTCTATGGGGTCACTGTATGTGTACGGTTACACTGCTAGTCCTACTGGTACAACTCCTAAAGTGAATAGAACGGTCCATGTTGGTAACAGCAATAGCTGGTTCAATTTTACCTCTCCATATTCTCTCAAGCTGAATCTCCCAGCTCTTGATGTGAATAGCATGGTTGCAGTGGGGATGTTTTTGCTGAATGTTTATAATATATTGTGGATGCGTAGGGCCAGATGTTGTTCTGCTCACTGCCATTCCCCCACAGGCAATGTTGCTGCCACTGCTGCTGCCAACACCACTGCTGCCAATACCACCACTCCTGCTGCTACAAAAACAACTGCTTCTACAAAGAAAAAGCCTGATCCATCGCGAACCAAGCTAGTTAACCCTGTGACTAGGAGCAAGGCAAAGACAAAAGCAGCAGAAAGTGAGGGTGAGGAAGAAGAGGATCCTAATACAGTTGATGGAGCAGGTACCTCTCAGACAGAGGCTGACGGTGAGGAAGGGAAGGATTCTAAATCAGATGATGGAGCAGGTACCTCTCAGACAGATAAAAAACCAGACCACTCTCAGACAGATAAAAAACCAGACCACTCTCAGACAGATAAAAAAACCAAGCCACTCTCAAGCAAATAAAAGAACAGCAGGTCCTCCTCAATCAGATGACGATGATGACCTTGCCCACCCTTTCTCTATGAAAGAACTGCGCCTCATGAGAAAGGACTTCACCCGCATTGATGGTGAGGGAATCCTTCCTTGGCTGCTCCGATGCTTTGATAGTGGTGCTGAGACCTACAATGTGGATGAGAGAGAAGCCAAGCAGTTGGGATCCCTGGCCAGAGATGCTGGTATTGACAGAGCACTTAGTAGTAAGACAGGAACTACTACCCTGTGGGACCGACTTCTTTCAGCTGTGAGAGAGAGATATCCCCACAAGGGTGACATTGGATGGCGCCGAAGCAGAACACCCACTCTCGAGAAAGCCATCACCTACTTGAGAGAGATTGCTGTGCGAGAAGTGATCTATAATAACGATGGAATCACAGATCCTGATGATGTTGAGTGTGACACACAAATGTTCCGGAAGTTTGTTCAGGCTGTACCAGCAGCGCATGCCCATATATTCTCCTTCATGGGATGTTTTGAAGGTTACGAAAGACCAACTGTACGTGAGGTAACTGTTAAAGCACGACAGTATGGAGATATCCTCTCTGATTCCCTTTACTTCCAAACCTCAGCCATTAAGAAAATGGTTGACAGGAAGTATAAGATGCCAAATGGAAGTAAACTCCAGACTCTTCCTAGAGACAACTGGTCACGTGTTGCAGCCATTAAGAAGAGACGTCCTGCTACGAGACAGCAGCAAGGAAGACAGGACTCACTGCGACGCCACCTGTGGTCTCTCTTGAAAAATCATTTTAGAGAGGACATGAGAGTCTGGGACAAGAAACCCACTGATATGCTCCAGTTACGTGTGCAAGAGCTTCTAAACAGAACAAAGCCAGGAGATGGTTCTTCCAAGAAGAAGGTTGCACCAGTCAACAACCAGGATGGTTCATCGAGCTCTAGTGCTCAACCTTAGGGATGCCCTGCCTCCAGCCAGGAGGAGGAGAGGGACAACCGAGTTTATTGGACTGTGTGGATTCGGTGGCCTGGCACATTAGAACCACAAAGATATAAAGCTTTGGTGGATACTGGTGCACAGTGCACTCTAATGCCATCGAATCATAAAGGGACAAACCCTGTCACTATCTCTGGAGTGACAGGAGGTTCTCAACAACTGACTGTTGTGGAGGCCGGTGTGAGCCTCACTGGTAAGGAGTGGCAAACGCACCCTATAGTGACTGGCCCAGGTGCTCCGTGCATCCTTGGCATAGACTATCTCAGGAAAGGATACTTCCGTGACCCGAAAGGGTACCGGTGGGCCTTTGGTATAGCAGCTGTAGAGACTGAGGACACTGAACAGCTGCGTACTTTGTCTGGCCTTTCAGATGACCCTTCTGTAGTAGGGTTGCTGGAGGTTGAAGACCAACAGGTGCCAATTGCCACTTCAACAGTGCATAGACGACAGTATCGCACCAACAGAGACTCTGTGATCCCCATTCATAAGCTGATTCGGCAACTGGAAAGCCAAGGTGTGATTAGCAGGACTCATTCACCCTTCAACAGTCCTATCTGGCCAGTGCGAAAGCCTGATGGCGAGTGGAGGCTGACAGTGGACTATCGTGGCCTGAATGAGGTGACACCACCACTTAGTGCTGCTGTACCGGACATGCTAGAGCTTCAGTATGAGTTGGAGTCAAAAGCAGCTAGGTGGTATGCCACTATTGACATTGCTCATGCATTCTTCTCTATTCCCATAGCATCAGAGTGCAGGCCACAGTTTGCTTTCACCTGGAGGGGAGTCCAGTACACCTGGAATCGACTGCCCCAGGGGTGGAAACACAGCTCAACCATTTGCCATGGACTGATCCATGCTGCACTGGAGAAGGGTGGAGCTCCAGAACACCTGCAGTACATTGATGACATCATTGTGTGGGGTGACACATCAGAAGAAGTTTTTGAGAAAGGTAAAAAGATCATCCAAATTCTTCTGGATGCTGGTTTTGCTGTAAAAAGAAGTAAGGTCAAGGGACCTTCGCGAGAGATCCAGTTCCTGGGAATCAAGTGGCAAGATGGTCGTCGCCAGATCCCAATGGATGTGATTAACAAAGTAACAGCTACGGCCCCACCATCAACTAAAAAGGACACTCAAACCTTTTTAGGGACTGTTGGTTTCTGGAGAATGCATATTCCATGTTACAGTGAAATTGTGAAACCTCTCTATGAGGTGACCAGAAAGAAGAATGATTTCAAATGGGGTCCTGACCAACAGAAAGCTTTTGAGCAGATCAAGAAGGAGATTGCGCAGGCAATGGCCCTTGGACCGGTTCGAACAGGGCCAGACATCAAGAACGTGCTCTACACTGCAGCCGGACACAATGGTCCCAACTGGAGCCTCTGGCAGAAAGCACCAGGGGAAACTCGAGGTCGACCCCTGGGATTCTGGAGCCGGAGCTACAGAGGTTCCGAGGCCAACTACACAACAACTGAGAAGGAGATACTTGCAGCATATGAAGGAGTTAGAGCCGCTTCAGAAGTGATTGGCACTGAAGCACAGCTCTTTCTGGCGCCCAGGCTACCGGTGCTGAGATTCATGTTCGAGAATAACCTTTCTCCTGTCCATCATGCCACCGATGTGACTTGGAGTAAATGGACTGCTTTGATCACCCAAAGAGCCCGAATAGGGAAACCTAATCGTCCAGGTATTGTGGAAGCAATTACAAACTGGCCAGAAGGCACCCACTTTGGAATGCCACCACAAGAAGTGGTGAGACGAGCTCAAGAAGCTCCACCATATGATCATCTACCAGAGACTGAGAAACAATTTGCTCTTTTCACCGATGGCTCCTGTCGTCTTGTAGGGAACCGCCGGAAGTGGAAAGCTGCCGTGTGGAGTCCTACACGACTAGTTGCACAAGCAGCTGAAGGAGAAGGTGAATCAAGTCAGTTCGCAGAGCTAAAAGCCATCCAGCTGGCTTTGGACATTGCTGAGCGAGAGGGGTGGCCGAGACTCTACCTCTACACTGACTCGTGGATGGCAGCAAATGCCTTATGGGGTTGGCTAAAACAGTGGCAGCAGAACAACTGGCAGCGAAAGGGTAAACCTATTTGGGTTGCTGACCTGTGGAAAGACATTGCAGCTCGGATAGAGAAACTGGAGGTAAAAGTGCGTCATGTGGATGCACACGTGCCTCTGAGTCGAGCCACTGAGGAACATCGACACAACCAACGGGCAGATGAGGCTCCCCAAGTGTTCCAAGTAGACTTAGACTGGGAACACAAGGGTGAGCTTTTTCTGGCTCGGTGGGCCCATGATGCTTCAGGTCATCAGGGCAGAGATGCAACATACAAATGGGCTCGTGACCGAGGGGTGGACTTAACCATGGACACTATTGCACAGGTGATCCATGACTGTGAGACATGTGCTGCAATTAAGCAGGCAAAACGGTTGAAACCTTTGTGGTATGAGGGGAGGTGGTCAAAGTACAGATTTGGAGAGGCCTGGCAAATTGACTACATCACACTTCCTCAGAGCCGCCAGGGTAAGCGCTATGTGCTTACAATGGTGGAAACAAGTACAGGATGGTTGGAGACATATCCTGTGCCTCATGCCACAGCCAGGAATACTATTCTGGGTCTTGAGAAGAAAATTTTGTGGAGACATGGTACTCCAGAGAGAATTGAGTCAGACAATGGGACTCATTTCAAAAACAGTCTTGTCACTGACTGGGCTAAAGAGCATGGTATTGAATGGATCTACCATATCCCATACTATGCACAGGCCTCAGGGAAAGTTGAAAGGTACAATGGTCTGTTGAAGGCTACCCTAAAGGCAATGGGTGGTGGAACTTTCAAAAACTGGGATAAAAATTTGGCAAAGGCCACCTGGTTTGTTAATACCAGGGGATCCATCAATCGGGCTGGTCCTGCCCAGTCAGACCTTTTGCATACTACAGATGGGGATAAAGTCCCTGTGGTATGTGAAAGAAACCTGCTGGGTAAAAGTGTTTGGGTCTATCCTGCTTCAGGCAAAGGTAAACCTGTCAGGGGTATTGCTTTTGCTCAGGGGCCTGGACATACTTGGTGTGTGATGATGGAGGATGGTGAAGTACAATATGTACCTCAAGGTAATCTGACTTTGGGAGAGAATCCTTAATTTGACAGCTGGTAATGTATAGAGCCTGTATGTAATATATGGTATGGAATAAGGGGTGGAATGTCCTGGTTTTAGCCAGGATTAAGCCAATTTTTCTTTTCACTGATTTTTTTTTCCTTCAGTAAGCTTTCTTGTAACTAGCAACTGTGTGTTCTGCTAGGCTGATAAGACAGTGGAATGTTTTTCTAACTACTGAGGCTTCAAGGTTACACCTTCACTCTGCCGGCTCAGACACTATGGGGAGATCTCTGACCCCCCCGTGGGAGGCTGAGTTAGACAGACAGCAAAATTGGCCAAAGATATTCCATTCCATATATCTACGTAAGCTCAGAGGAAGGACAGAGATCTTAGAAGACAGCTTCCTCCTTTTTCTCGCCGCTCTCTTCCGTCCATGGCCGGCGTCCGGGGAGGACTCTGCTCATCCATCACCGCCGACCCTTAGGCTCGAGCTCTCCTGACCCTCATAACTCTCCGCTTTCTCCAGCAGCGGCTCCGGGATTTCTCGGGACTCTTGCCAGTTCAGGGGAGTGTTGTGGGAGTTGCTGGGGGTGGGGGGAGGCGAGAGGCTTTTGCCCATATCTGAATATATATCTGTATATAATTGTATATATTTTCTTGTGTGATTCATTAGTGTTTTAATTAAAGCTGTGTAGTTTAGTTTTCAATCCAGCCAAGTCTCTCTCCTTTTCTCTCTCTCCTTCCCTGACTGGGTGGGGGGGGGAGGGGATCGAGAGCATTGTTGTCGGACCTGAGTCAAACGGTGACAACAAAGTTTAAAGAAAAAGGGGGAATTCATAGTTGTAGAACATTAGTTAGAAGATTTAATAGAAATATAGAATTGTCTAATAGAAATTTACTAAAATTATGAATTTGCTGTACTAAGTTAGCTGAATGGGTTACTTTTTAAAACAATGTGCTTTGTGAAACTGTCAGTCAGTTATGCCAAGCATCCTGCAGGTTGTGATAACATCAAGTCTTCTAAGACCTGTCACACCAACAGACAACATTCCATCATATGGCCATGTTGATTCTGGACCCACCCGCGCAATCTACCAGCGGGAGATGGGAGACAGGACTAAGAAGACAAAGGGCTAGAATCAACAAAGACCCCCACAGGAAACCCTCAAGCATGCATAATTACAAAGCAAATATTATAACTAGTTCCAGGAAATAAAATTACTATGTAAAAGAATTATGGGAACTCATTGGCATAAAACTCAATATGCATGGGTTTTGTGTATATTAGTTGGGGTGTTTTGCTAACTCGTTGGAGCACTTATGGTGGAGATATCCCCAGTGCTGCCCCAGTGCCATCAATAAAGAATACCTGCTTAACCGTGACTTGTTTGCTGTTGAGTTCAATTTCTTTGTTTCACCAGACAGGGAAGTAAGTAGTTATTCTGAGTTTAGCTCAATAGCTGGAAGAACAAGGGGTAGACAAAAGGAAGCCATTCAAGCTCCCCCCTTCAGTAGGCAGTGGGTAATGAAGGACCTGTTGTAGTGAAAGTTCCTTTCTCAATTTCAGATTTAAATAATTGGAAAATTGCTGCTGGAAACTATAGAGACAATCCAGATAAGGCAGCAAATGCTTTTGAAATTATGATTAAAATGCAAGATCCAGATTGGAGAGATACTCAAGCTATAATGGATGTTTTATTTGATAGCACAGAGCAAGATATGATCTGGAGAGCAGCAAAGACACATGTAGAAGCACAAATTGCTTCCAGGGCTTTACCAGGGACAGTGGAAACTAATTTTCCAACCACTGACCCTGATTGGGACCCTAATACACCAGTTCATCGTAGATGGTTGAGTCAATATCAGAAATGGGTCTTGTTTGGGATTAGGAATGCAATACCTAAAGCTATTAAACTGTCCAAATTGTATGAAACAATCCCCTACAGAATTTATGAATTAATTAAAAGAAGCAGCTAGAAAGTATAATAACTTGAGTCCAAAGAAGGAAAGAATCAGTTAGCTTCCTTATTTATTGGGCAGTGATCTGATTATATTAGAAAGAAGCTACAGAAATTGCAGGGAAATGATGCTCAAGATTTGGGAAAATTATTAAATATTGCATGGGTAGTATATAGGAATTGTGATGAGAAGAAGGAAAAAGGAAACCAAAGATTAATTGCAGCCTTAGAAGCTGATATGGTCCGGAGAAGAGGGGCTCTACCTAGGGGGTGGAGGAGAGAACAAGGAAATTATAAGAACAACTCTCGCCCAGTCGGTCCTTAGTTGGGAAGGAATCAGTGTGCCTATTGTAAAAAGGAAGGCCACTTGAAAAGAAACCGTCTTGCAGAATGGCATTGTCCCTATGCTGGCCAATATAGATAATGAAGGTGGAAGTGGACTGAAGGAATCCCTCCCAGCAGAACCTCTGGTTACAGCAAAGCTGGGGAAAAAGACTTGAATTTTTAGTAGACACAGGAGCAGTATATTTGGTTTTGAACACACCAGAAGGGGAACTGAGTGATAAAAATACAAAAATGATTGGTGCGACAGGGGTAAGGGAAATCAGGCCATTCTTTAAACCACTGACTATGTAACTTGGGAAGCAGTGGGTAACTCACCAATTTTTGTATCTACCAAACGCTCCAAAACCTCTGTTAGGAAGGGATTTGTTAGAAAAATTAGAGGCAGAAATATAATTTTAAAATGTGGAGGTATCAATATTAATTCCTGAAGCTAAATATGTTGAAGCAGCTGATTTATTATTGCAGGATGTGAATTGTGACGCTAGGAAAATTTCTTTGGAAGTGGACCTTGCTGTAATTCCTATAGTATGGGCAAGAGAAGTCCCTAGGAGGTCGAAGAGAGCTGAACCTGCAAACTTTGATCTCAAACCAGGAACTGGTCCGGTTAAGATTAAGCAATATCCTTTAAAACTAGAAAGTAGACAAAGGTTAGTACCCCTTATTCAAAAAATTTTAAAATACAAGTTATAAGTTGAATGTGAGGCAGCTAGCCTTCACAGGAAGTGGCGCGAGGGCAGAGAGCGCGAGGGCACACGGAGAGCGGCACGAGTGGAGGCAGGGAAAAGAAGACACCGGTAGCTTTCTCTAGCATGGTGACAACACGCCCTAAAACCGTATTGAAAAAGGATATGGGAACTCAGACGGAGGTTCTGAGCAGGCACGCAGCTGTGCAGGTCTCTGACTGCAGCAAATGCCTGAGCTTGGCACTGGTACCAGAGGGAGCCAGTGGCACCGCGTGTGTGCGGTGTGAGCAAATCAATGATCTCCTTAGGCAGGTGGTTAGACTGACAGAGGAGGTTGAAAGACTATCAGAGAATGTGAGAGCGAAATAGATTGGTGGAGCCAAACCCTGAGGCAAGGGCAGAAAGAAGAGGTTATTGAACAAGTGATGGATCCCCTCCCCGCCTGTCATCAGACAGAAGGAGAGAACTTTAGGGACATGGAGGAATGGAGGGAGGTCTGTCCTCGGAGAGGCAAGCAAAAACCCTCCCAACCCGCTCCGCCCTCCGAATTGCCCTTGAAGAATAGGTATGAGGCCCTGGTACTTCAAGGACAGGAAAATGAAGTTGGAGTGATAGATTTGTCTAGTGAACCACCTAGGACTTGTTGCTCAGCTCCACGCCTTAGGACTTCTTCAACTAAGAAGGAAAGGAGGGTAATTGTGCTGGGTGACTCCCTTCTGAGGGGAACAGAAGGGCCCATCTGTCGACCAGACCCATCCCACAGGGAGGTCTGCTGCCTCCCTGGGGCTCGCATTAGAGATGTTAAAAGGAAACTCTCTAGTATGGTAAATCCATCTGATTACTACCCACTGCTGATTTTTCAGGTTGGCAGTGATTAAATTATTACAAGAAATGTAAGGGCAATGAAGAGAGACTTCAGGGCCCTGGGACGGCTAGTTAGGGGGTCTGGAGCGCAAGTCGTGTTTGCCTCCATACCTCCTGTAAGAATGGGTAGAGCGGTAAACAGGAAGAGTTTACTGATGAATGAATGGCTACAAGACTGGTGCCAAAGGCAGGGCTTTGGTTTTTTTGATCATGGGCTGCTATATGAGACACCTGGCCTGATGGTGGCAGGTGAGATGCACCTGTCACAGAGGGGGAAAAGGCTTTTGGGGCAGGACTTAGCAGGGCTCATTGAGAGAGCTTTAAGCTAGATGTGAAGGGGGAAGGGGAGAAAACTGGGTCTGTTAGGGACAAGCCCAAGAGGAACATACCAGGGCCTGAAGGAAGGTGGTCTAAGGAGGATTTGGTCCCACCAGTGTGCTCTGCTTGCTTCCTGAAATGCCTGTACACCAATGCACGCAGCATGGGGAATAAACAGGAAGAGTTAGAGGTCTGTGTGCGGTCTAAGGGTTATGATCTGGTAGCAATAACAGAGACATGGTGGGACAGCTCACACGACCGGAATGTGGCCATGGATGGCTATGTGCTTTTTAGGAAAGATCGGTCGGTGAAGCGAGGTGGTGGAGTTGCTCTTTATGTGAGAGAGCAACTAGAATGTATCGAGTTTTGTGCAGGGGCTGATGAGGGGCAAGTTGAAAGTCTGTGGGTAAGAATTAAAGGGCAGGCTGGTATGGGTGATACAGTTGTGGGAGTCTACTACAGACCTCCTGATCAAGATGAGGAAGTTGATGAGGCTTTCTACAGGCAGCTGAAAGCAGTCTCACAACTACAGTCCTTGGTCCTCATGGGAGATTTTAATTATCCCGATATCTGCTGGAAGACTTACACAGCCAGCCTTTTACAGTCTAGGAGGTTCCACCAATGCACTGATGACAACTTCTTAATGCAAATGGTGGACAAGCCGACTAGAAGAGGAGCGCTGCTGGATCTTGTGCTCACCAACAAGGAGGGTCTTGTTGAAGCAGTGGTGGTCAATGGCAGCCTTGGCTGCAGTGACCATGAGAGGGTGGAGTTCAGGATCCTGTGTGGGAGGAACAGAATACCCAGCAGGACCAGAACCCTGGACTTCCACAGAGCAAACTTTGGCCTCCTCAATCAATTGTTAAGGGAAGTCCCATGGGACAGGGTGCTGGAAGGTAAAGGGGCTCAAGATAGCTGGTCAACATTCAAGGACCACTTCTTGCAAGCACAGGATCAGTGTGTCCCAATGGGTAGAAAATCTAGTAAGGGAGCTAGGAGACCAGCGTGGTTAAAAAAGGAACTGCTGGGCAAACTCAAGTGGAAAAGGAAAATCTATAGATCATGGAAGGAGGGGCTGGTTACTTGGGAGGAATATAGGACTGTTGTCAGAGAATGTAGGGAGGCAACTAGGAAAGCTAAGGCCTCCTTGGAACTTAACCTTGCAAGTCGGGTTAAGGATAATAGAAAGGGCTTTTTCAAATACATAGCTGACAAAACTAATACCAGAGGCAATATAGGCCCACTGCTGAATGAGGTGGGTGCCCTGGTGACAGAGGATATAAAGAAGGCAGAGGTGCTGAATGCCTTCTTTGCCTCTGTCTTTACTCCTGCAGGCTTTCCCCATGAGCCCCAGTTTCATATAGCCCCAGAAGTCAAGATAAAGGAGGAGTTTGCCCAGGTAGATGAGGATTGGGTTAGGGATCAGTTGAGTAATCTGGACATACATAAATCGATGGGTCCGGATGGAATGCATCCAAGGGTGCTGAGGGAGCTGGTGGAGGTCATTACTAGTCCACTCTCCATCATCTTTGGTAAGTCATGGGTAACAGGAGAGGTGCCTGAGGACTGGAGGATAGCAAATGTCACTCCAGTCTACAAGAAGGGCAAGAAGGAGGACCCGGGTAACTATAGACCGGTCAGCCTCACCTCCATCCCTGGAAAAGTGATGGAACAACTTGTCCTTGGCACTATCTCTAGACATATCAAGGACATGGGGGTCATCAAGAGCAGTCAACATGGTTTTACCAAGGGTAAGTCATGTTTGACTAACCTCATAGCCTTCTATGAGGAAATTACTAGGTGGATAGATGATGGTAGATCGGTAGATGTGGTCTATCTTGATTTCAGTAAAGCATTTGACACCGTCTCCCACAGCATCCTTGTAGATAAGTTGATCAAGTATGGGTTTGATGATCAGGCAGTGAGGTGGATCATGAACTGGTTGAAAGGAAGAAGACAGAGAGTTGTAGTCAATGGGGCAGAATCTAGTTGGAGGCCTGTGACTAGTGGAGTCCCCCAGGGGTCAGTACTGGGACCGGTGTTGTTCAACATCTTCATCAACGACCTGGATGAGGGAACAGAATGTACCCTCAGCAAGTTTGCTGATGACACCAAGCTGGGAGGAGTGGCTGACATACCAGAAGGCTGTGCTGCCATTCAGAGAGACCTAGACAGGCTGGAGACTTGGGCGGGGAAAAACCTGATGAAGTTCAACAAGGGCAAGTGTAGAGTTTTGCATTTGGGGAAGAAAAATGCCATGTACCAGTACAGGTTGGGGGCTGACCTGCTGGAGAGCAGTGTAGGAGAAAGGGACCTGGGGGTCCTAGTAGACAGGAGGATGACCATGAGCCAGCAGTGTGCCCTTGTGGCTAAGAAGGCCAATGGCATCCTGGGGTGCATTAGAAAGGGTGTGGTTAGTAGGTCAAGGGAGGTTCTCCTCCCCCTCTATTCTGCATTGGTGAGGCCGCATCTGGAGTATTGTGTCCAGTTTTGGGCCCCTCAGTTCAGGAAGGACAGGGAACTGCTGGAAAGAGTCCAACGCAGAGTCACAAAGATGATTAAGGGAGTGGAACATCTCCCTTATGAGGAAAGGCTGAGAGAGCTGGGTCTCTTTAGTTTGGAGAAAAGGAGACTGAGGGGTGACCTCATCAATGTTTACAAATACGTAAAGGGTGAGTGTCAAGAAGATGGAGTTAAGCTTTTTTCAGTGATGACCAGTGATAGGACAAGGAGTAATGGATACAAATTGGAGCATAGGAGGTTTAAGGTGAGTATCAGAAAAAATTTTTTTACTGTGAGAGTGACAGAGCACTGGAACAGGCTGCCCAGAGAGGTTGTGGAGTCTTCTTCACTGGAGACATTCAAGACCCGCCTGGATGCCTTCCTGTGTGATGTACTCTAGGTGACCCTGCTCTGGCAGGGGGGTTGGACTAGATGATCTTTCGAGGTCCCTTCCAACCCCTATGATTCTATGATTCTATGAGTCTAAATATAACACCCCTATCTTGCTAGTGAAAAACGCAAATGGCAAAGACTATCAGTTAGTCCAGGATTTAAGGGCAAATAATCCAAGACATTCATCCTGTGGTAGCAAATCCCTATACATAATTGACCACTCTCGCAGAAGAACAGGGTTGGTTCACAGTACTAGATTTAAAGGATGCCTTCTTTTGCATTCCTCTTGATCCCAAAAGCCAAGAACTTTTTGCCTTTGAATGGGATAATCCTGAGACTGGGAGAAAATCTCAGTATACTTGGACAGTGTCCTGGTTTGAGCCAGGATGAAGCCAATTTTCCTTTAACTGTTTTTTTTTTCCTTCAGTAAGCTCTCTTTTAACTAGCAGCAAGTGTTCCAGCTAGTGGACTGATAACACTGGAATGTTTATGTTACTGACGGGACTTCAAGGTTGTGTCTTTGCCCTGTCGGCTCAGAAACTACCAGGAGATGTATGACCCCCTTGTAGGGGAGGCTGAGCTAGATGGACAGCAAAACTGGCCAGAGATATTCCATTCCATATATCTACGTAAGCTCAGAGGAAGGTCAGAGATCACAGAAGACAACTTCCTTCCTTCTTCTTCTTCTTCTTCTTCTTCCCTTCTCTTCCGTCCATAGCTGGCGTCTAGGGAGGACTCCATCTATCCATCACCGTTGACCCCTAGGCTGTGCATCTCTGACCCTCATAACTATACCTTCAGCCCCTGTCTCTCTGCTGCTCCCTCCGGTAGCAGTCCGGGACTTTTCTGAACTGTTCACAGCTAAGGAGAGTGCCGTGGGAGTTGCTGGGGGTGTGAGTAGGCAATAGGGTTTTGCACATTCCTGAATATACTTGTATATAATTGTACATATTTTCTTTTATCATTAGTGTTTGATTAAAGCTGTGTAGTTCAGTTTTCAGTCCGCAAAGTCTCTCTCCTTCATTTTCTCTTTCCTTCCCTACCTGGGTGGGAGGGGGAGAGAATCGAGAGCATTGTTGTCGCTGGTTTAATTGCCAATCCCAAGTCAAATCGTGACAGCTGCTTATGGATCATGAACTATGGATTGCTAGTAAGGACTCTATATGAACAGCTTAAAACTTCTAACAATGGATACATTGATTGGACAGGTAATGGCAGGACTGCGTTTAAACAGCTGAAGCAAGCCCTGATGAAAGCACCTGCTTTGGGACTGCCAGACCTTACAAAATCCTTTGAACTTTTCACCCATGAGAGAAAGGGAATAGCTCTTGGAGTCTTAGCACAATATCTGGGGCCACAGTGAAGAGCCATTGCCTGTTTCTTGAAACAATTAGACAATGTGAGTTTGGGGTGGCCGGGCTGTTTGAAAGCTGTGGTGGTAGCTGTGCTATTAAACCAGGAAGCCTGCAAATTTACCAGGGGATGAAAGATTACAGTTTACGTCCCACATATGGTAATCACAGTTTTAGAACAAAAAGGAGGACATTGGCTGTCTCCCAGGAGAATGTTAAAATATCAGGTAGTGCTACTGGAATAAGATGATGTTTACTTAAAGACCACTGCCATTGTTAACCCTGCTATGTTTTTATATTCTGAACAAGTTGAAGGAACACCAGAACATGATTTTTTTACAGACTATTGAGGAGGTCTACTAGAGCCGACCAGACCTTAAGGATACCCTGCTGGAGGATCCAGATTGGGAGCTATACACAGATGGAAGCAGTTTCATTCGGGAAGGAAAGCAAATGTCCGGGTATGCTGTAACCACCATTGATAAAGTGATTGAATCACGAGTCTTACCCTTGAAGGCATCTGTCCAGAAAGCCAAGTTAATAGCCCTTACCAGAGCATTGGAATTAAGCAAAAGAAAGCAAGTCAACATATGGACAAATTCTAAATATGCCTTTGGAGCGGTTCATGCTCATGGGTCTATTTAGAAAGAGAGAGGACTGTTGTCAGCACAAGGAACTGCAATTCAACATACACAGCAAATATTGAAACTATTGGAGAGTATTCTGAAGCCAGCAGCAGTTGCAATAATGCACTGTAAGGCGTATCAGTCAGGTAAAACTATTCCAGAATTAGGCAAACAATTAGCAGACAAGGCTGCAAAAGAGGCTGCAGAAAAAGGCATCCTAGAATTAATACCTGAAAAAGTTTTGCCAAATGTACCTCCAAGGTATGATGAAAAGAATAAGAAATTGATAACTAACTTACAGGCTAAAGAGCAAGTGAATGGATGGGCAGTTACGCCCATGGGACAAGTGATTGTTCCACCTTCCTTAATGAGAGAGATTGCTAGGAGGGAACACAATAAGATACATTGGGGAACAGAAAACCAGTTCAAAAACATCTTCAAAAGACAGTTATAAGTAAAGATATGACAGGAATAATTCGGTCCATTACAGAAAATAATTACATAAATAATCCAAATACTAGTAACCAAGTAGTTTTTGGAGTCACTAAAAGTGGACACTCCCCTGGAGATTACTGGCACTGAACTACCTAGAAAAGGGAGTGTATCGATACATTTTGGTTTTGGTAGATACCTTCACTGGGTGGCCCGAGGCCTTTCCTTGCTGCACCAATAAAGTAAAATAGGTAACTAGAGTCTTGTTGAAAGAAATTATTCCATGTTTTGGTGTTCCTTTGGGCATTTCATCAGATAACGAGCCCCATTTTATTGCTAAGGTAGTAAAACAATTAAGTAAAGCCCTTTCTATAACTTGGGATTATCATGCTCCTTACAGACCTCAGTCTAGTGGCAAAGTTGACCAAATTAATTATATACTTAAGCAGCAATTGGGAAAGATTTGTCAGGAAACATCCATGACATGGGTACAGGCTTTACCCATAGCATTACTGCAAATCAGAATTCAGCCTCACGGAAAGGGTAACTTGACCCCCTATGAAATATTATATGGGCAACCATATAAAATCCCACATGTACCACCCATGTTACGGGAGAACTGGGTTTTAAAACGTATTTAATTTCTCTAGGAAATACTTTGCAAGAACTTCAGAAATATATCACAACAAGCAGATCACTGGAACTCGATACGCCAGCCCATCCTTACCAGCCTGGTGATTGGGTATACTTCAAGTTGTGGGACACTGAGCCTTTGACCAAGTGAAAAGGACCCTTCCAAGTACTGCTAACCATGTACACTGCACTTAAGGTGTGGGGTAAAGGTCCTTGGATTCATTATTCTAGGGTTAAGAAGGCACCCACTCCATGGACTGTAGATCAAAAGGCTCCACTAACTTTGAAATTTTCCAGGAAAACAGAAACTTAAATGAATCAGTTCTTAATTGGTATCTTAGTAGTTGTATCAGTGATAGCAATTGTCTGTATAGTATTTTGTTGTAGCTTCAAAAATAAGTGTTTTGTACCATTTATAGTGTGACTTGATTTAACCACTGATTATGAAGCCTGTTGTAGCTATAAAATGGTTTACTTTATCTCTAGGAATGGCACAAGTTGTTTCCCCAATGGGATTGTAATCAAAACATATGGAAACTTAGAGCCTGTAAGGGTTATGCCCCTTACCACAAAAAATATATGTCTCTCATAAAACTATTTAATCATATGGACACTGCTCTTGCACGGTGCCTGTGGCACCAGGCACCATTCAAGATCTGGGACACTGGCTTCTTCTTTGCAGAAGGGGTCTGCCTGTCTGCCTGTGGGTGGTCTGTTCTGCCCCGGGACTCAAGATTGGCTGAGCCAAGGCTGGCATGCAGATGAGATAATGCCTTGTGGCACCTGAAGCTGGGTCACCGTAACCTGAAGAGAAATCACCGGACAGCACAGGGGGGCTTCTGCCTTTGTTGGAAAGAGACTGGAAATCCCTGGTAGCTTATGGGCACGCTAGTCTGCTGCGGCCTGCCAGATCTTCCTGGGACCCTGAGGGGATAAAGGCTGAAATCTAACTGTTCTTTTAAGAACAGAGAGCTGAGACCCCTGCCTGCTTCCAAAGAAAAGAGCCGCCGCCGCACCGGGCTTCTGCCTGCAGCCGAGCCCAGCCGGAGCCGAGCCGGGAGCAGCACAGCACAGGCGCCCCACCTCTGACCAGCCGAGCCGAGGACAGCACAGCGCCGATCCCAGCCGAACCGAGCCGAGGACTGCCGCCCCGAAGGAGCCTTCGCCCCGAGAAAGCCGGGAGTGGAGCTGGGGAGCGCCCGAGCGCTGCTGCATACGTGGTACTTGCCTGCTGCCCACGCGATACGTGCCTGCTGCCCTCCAGCCCAGGAGCCGTCACTGCTGCTACCTTCTGCTACCTTAAACGCGTCAGGAGTGTAAGAACCGCATCCACAAATCTTCTTATCTCTATAGAGAGTTAATTCCCCATTCTTACACGCACAACGGCGACCCCAACGGGGGGGGGAACTGCAACGCACACTAAATCATCTCCCTTTAAGATAACAATCCTCTTCCTATCCTTTGCACCCTGTCAGTGGCTTGCATTACAGTTATATATTTGTACACTTCTGTTTTGTTCATAAAATATCAACACTTATAAACTCCTCACTCACTGTTCTCATTCCCTTTTTGAGCAGAAGTGCGCACTACCCATGGGGGGTGTTTTCGACAGGTATCAAGTAAAGCTTAAGGGGGAGGGGTTAACTGCTCGAACCCCCCCCTTGTTCTGTTTTTGAACCCTTACAGAGCCCAAGAGGTAAGCAACTCATCCTCTTTTTGTTTAGTGGCAGGAAATTCAGTCAGAAAGATGTACAGCTCTTGTTTGGTAGGAATTCCCACCCCTATACAGCTGCTCCAAAATTATTCAATGTTTAAATATTTTAATCCAAAATTTTCATTTTCCTATGTACAAATATACAGCCTAGGGAAAGTAGTAAAATACAGCAGTACCAGCAGCTGGTACCAGGCACACAAATTTTGACCTGTGGTCTTGTGCCAGCCACCGGCACCGAGCCCCTCAGTTGCCTCACTCATGCTGGTCCTGATAGTCATAGGATACTTGTTAGTAGATTCAATAGATATAGAGCCTAATAAAAATTTACTAAAATAATGAATTTGCTGTACTAAGTTAACTGAACGGGTTACTTTTTAAAACAATATGCTTTGTGAAACTGTCAGTCTGTTATGCCAAACATCCTGCAGGTTGTGATAACATTAAGTCTTCTAAGACCCTGTGGGCCTACAGACAACACATGTTGATTGTGACCCACCTGGGCAATCTACCAGCGGGAGACTGGAGACAGGACCAGGATGGGAGACAGGACAAAGATGACAAAGGACTAGAATCAACAAAGACCCCCCAGGAGACCCTCAAGCGTGCATAATTACAAAGATAGCCAATTCCAGGAAATAAAATGACTATGTAAAAGAATTCTGGGAACTCGTAGACATAAAATATGAATATGCATGTTTTTTGGTGTATATTAGTTGGGGTGTTTTGCTAACTCGACGGAGCTGCAATAAAGAATGCCTGCTCAATAACAGCTTGTTTGTTGTTATTGGGTCTTTATCTCAGCATCCTTACCCAGCCCCACTTCAGTGAGGAGTATTAGAAAGCAAGGGGTTTTGGAAGCTCCAAATTTTTGTTTCGGTCCCCCTATCCAGTAGCTGGTTTTTGGGACACACACCATTCCCACCCCAGTGGCTGGTGACTGAGGGCCCCACCCACTCCAGTGACTGGCACCAAGACCTCTATTTGTTCCAATAGCTGACACAACAGGCCAGGGTACCTACACCCCTCAATCTGACTCCAGCAGTTAGTACTTCAGGCTCAAAGTCTGTAGAACCCTCCCAAGATCTAGAGAGTTCTGGCCCCCCCAATCATTGATATTAGGACCTTCACTTGCTCCCAGTGGCTGACACCACAGGCCAGGGACACCTATATCCCCTGTTTGATTCCAGTACCTGGCACCAAATACACTCATGCCAGTTCCACAGTAGCTGGTATTGTCCTTGCAGCACATATGCACACAGGATAGAGTGACATTACACAGAGAGATAGTTCAGAGAAGATTAAAGAAGATAATAGGACAGACTCAGACAAACAGGTACTTTTACATCCTTTTCTCTCTACCCCCCTCTTTGTTCCTTCCTGTGACGTGCAGAATAACGACTTTACAACCAATAAGGTTATAAAGAAGGTATGTTTATTCAGCGCTGGGTGCACACCCTAGAGCTGTTGGCAAGCTCATTATATGACACAAAGTAATACATATTCATCCATGTTGTTGCATATACATTAGGTGCCCGAGGATAGGGAGGGGTTATTACAATTAGTTCCCGGAAATCATTATCATAGTTGCCCCTCCCCCCTGAGCTCCTCCTTGTTGCACCTGCGCAGTGTCTTCTGGTGGTTGCGGGCAGGGGTCTCTGGGATGAAGGCTGTATGTCTTCCTCGCTGTGCACTTTTCACCTCTCGGCATTCCTTTCTGGGATCTGCACCACGTGCTTGCTTTCTCAGCAAGTTTCTGGGGGAACATCCTCTTACACAACACCCTCCCTCACAATCCAAACCTTATCTATACATTCTAAGCCTTATCTATACATTCCAAGCCTTATCGATGCTAAGCAATGCCATCCTGTTTACTCCTTATGTGTTAGTCCTTTTTTACCAGGGGAGGGTGTGGAGGAGGAAGAGAGAAATAGAGAGGGAGGGATCTCAATAAAAAAGGCCCAACAACAAATGTCTTAATAAGATAACTGCTTTAATAAGACAGAAAAAGAAGAGGAATACAGATAGCATGTAAATCTTACACCCCTTCGGATGCTGAGCACCCCATATTTGTGAAGCATCGGGCTTAGCCCAGATGGATTTTTCCCATGGCGTGCTTCATGGAGAAGCTCTTCCTTTTTTGTCCTTTGAGCCAAATTTCTTACCAAAAAAATCCCCAACTCTATACCTAGAAGATCCTTGCTGCATGTACTGTTAAAGACAAGGACACACAGGTGGTATAATCGTATGCAGACTCCTCTGTTACAATGAGCTGGCTGAGTTTAGCCTGCGGCCATTGGATTTGTGCAGCATAACACAGCCCTGAAGACCACATTGTATGTGCAGCACAGGCCTGGGCCTACTCAGATTAACTGCATTGTGGATCACTAGCTCCTAAATGTGCAATGCTATCACAGTCAGGATCACTACAACATCCCTTATCATTTGTGAGTCAGGTTTGTCTCTGTATTTTCTTGTGGTTCCTTTGATCAAATACCCTTAAAGGAGCAGTCACTCTCCTTCCACATACTCTTACAGGATGGAGTCAACTTTCTTCATAGCAGCTCATATGGTGCTGTACTTTGGATTTATGGCTAAAAACAGTGCTGATAACACACCAATGTGTTGGCTATTGCTAAACAGTGTTTGCACAGCAGCAAAGCTTGCTTTCTGACTGCCCTCATGCAGCAAGTAAGGCTGGGGGTGGACAAAACATCTGGAGGGGACATAATCAAGACACCTGACTCAAACTGAACAAAGGGATATTCCATGCTGTATTATGTTGAGCTCAGCAATAAAAGCTCAGTAAATACACTATTCTTTTTGTTGGCATATGTATCCCATTTAGCAAGCATCAAGATCCACCTTTATTTACACATTGATTAGTAATTTAACACTACCAGTCTCATTGGTTAATTGTACTCCTTACTTCTGTTTAAAGGCTCAGTGTCCTTTTAAATCAAGCCACATGTTCAGTGATAAATGGCCTTAATTGAGGAGGGGATGTATATTGAGTTGATGGTCTCAATCTCCTCCTGCCCTCTTGTCAACGTTTGACTCAGTTTGACAACAATGCTCTCGATCCCCTCCCCCTCCCACCCAGGTAGGGAAGGAGAGAGAAAAAAAGAGAGAGAGACTTGGCTGGATTGAAAACTGAACCGTGCAACTTTATTTGTAATACTAATACGTGATATAAGAGTGTATATATATATATATATATATAGTGATTATACAAAGGTGTGGTAGAAACCTCTTGCCTCCCCCCACCCCCAGCAACTCCCACAGCACTTCCCTCAGATGAGACAATTCCGAGGAATCCCGAAGCTGCTCCTGGAGAAAGGCAGAGAGTTACGAGGGTCAGGAGGGCTTGAGGTCGATGGGTCGACGACGATGGGCAGATGGTGTTTTCCCAGACGCCGGCCACGAACAAAAGAGAGAGAAAAAGACAGAAGAAGGAAAGCAGACAGAGAGGCAAAGCGAAGCGGCGAGAGAGCAAAGCAGGAAGGAAGGAAGTTTTCTTCTGTCATCTCCGACCTTCCCCCGAGCCTACGTAGATATATGGAATGGAATATCTCTGGCCAGTTTTGCTGTTCGTCTAACCCAGCCTCCCACGGGGGGGCCACAAATCCCCCCGTAGTGTCTGAGCCGGCAGAGCAAAGGCACGACCTTGAGAGCTCAGCAATTACAAAAAACATTCCAGTGTCTTATCAACCTAGCAGAACACGCAGTTGCTAGTTGAAGAAAGCTCACTGAAATAAAAAAAAAATCAGCAAAAGAAAAACTGGCTTTATCCTGGCTCAAACCAGGACACCTCTTTAGTTTCTTTTGAGTTCTGCTGACCTCATATCTTGTAGCACGTTTCCTTTGTTATCTCTCAAGGTTTCTCTTCAGGAGATTAATGGTGATTTACGTATACAAGCTAGAGTCCTCTTATATTAGTTCTTGTTAGTCATGTAACTCTTCAAGGCTGTTATATAGGCCTTTATTAGCTTCCGGTATTCTTCAATAATCTTCCCTTTGTCATTAGCCAGAGTCAACCCACCACAGTCCTTTTTAAGCACTTGACACGGTGCTTAAGATAACAACAGTTTTGATCTGAGCATGCTATAGCTGTTGTAATTGTTAATTGGCAGGCTTTTCTTTACTGTTTAATAGACTTCAGGGCTTGTTAGTGGCTGCTTTTTGTTCTTGCTGTTTATTGTGCTACTTATCACTTTATTTTGCTGTACCTGGGAGCATTTTAATAAAAGCAATGGCCATGCACTTGTCCCTGGGCTGGCATATGGCCCTGGCATTGATGCCATTCCTGTGCTGGGTTGGCTATCTTGCAGGGAGAATCAGATGGGATTACATCTCCCTCTTCTCCAGGATGTATGTGTACAACTTTGTTGCACAGGCTCCCGAGGTTCTTGCACATCTTTATGTAAGCTGTTTGATCCTATTATCTAAAATTGCTATTGGATGTGTGGAACCTGGCTTCATCCTGGCATAAGAGTTACTGCTACCCAGTGGTTTTTCCCCCTTCTTAAATATGTCATCACAGAGGTGCTGCTACTGTCACTGATTGGCTCAGCTTTGGCCTGTGGTGGGTCTGTTTTGGAGCTGGATGGAACTGGGTCTGTCTGACATGGAAGGCAGCTTCTGGTGTCTTCTCACAGAAGCCACTTGTGCAGTCCTGCTGCTACCAAAACCTTGTCATGTAAACCCAATACAGGTATACGTAATAGCCCTTGTATTAAAGCATGTATTCTGGGAAACTTGGAATATATGAAACAGACTGAAATAAGAACAGGTTGGCAGCCTTCCATGAATTGAGTCACCGTGTGGAGCTCCTCTGAAGCAGACTTGATTTGCTGGCAGGGTGAGCATGTAGCAGGGTGCTCCATCTCTCAATATGGCTGCCTCAGTTCCCTTCTATGATTCAACTGCTTTTTGTCTCGCATTTTGCAGGTCCTGGCCTGCAGTGAAAGGTTCCCATGAGAAAGGAAACAGCCTGGCAAACTCCGAGCTGGTAACAACCAGTGAAAAGTATAAACAGAGGGCCAAGTGGATGTGCATAACACCAGCTGCTCTCCAGTGTTGAAGAACACAGAGCTCAGCCTAGCCACAACTAGGCCCGGAACGGATATAAAGTAATAGCAAACAGATAAACAATGGAGTTTGCTTGGTGAGAACAAGGCCTTCATGGTTTTTTCTACTGTTTTCCTTTTACTCTCCAATGAGAGATGTCAGAGGTATGGCTAATGGTTAAATGATAGCAGTCAATCCACTTTATTCTATAAAAGCCTGGTCTCATTTTTGATTGGAAAAAAATCTCTGTACACTTTCCCCCAGAAGTTCCTGGACTTTCCTCTAGTGGGGACGCCTGCCAGAGAGACTGATTCTCGGGAGTTGCAGTCTGACCAAGGACACCCAGCTGTGGCCTGACAAGGGTGAGAAATAATACTCATTCACTGTCTTTATTAGCAAACTTAACATTAAGTAATCTTCATTATTAAGTTTAAGATTGTAAGATCCTTTAAAGATGATCATTAACATTTTAGGCCTAGTATAATATTTGGCGATAAGTAAGTTGCCAGCGTTTTAGTGGTTAATCTTTGTTGTTTGATTTAATTATAGGTGGTAATATTCGCTGCCAATATGCCCTTTGCATTCAAACTGCACTTCTGTTCTTATCTCCCAATTTCCCTACACTTTTACTGTACTTGTGCCTCTCGTCCAGAATAATTAAAACCCCCAACGTTGTATGCAATAAATCTTGATTACTGCATATACGCATTGTCTGTCATCCATCCCATCCGGGACAACTGGCGCAGCGAGCAGGGTCCCGAGTAGTCCTGCAGGGTCCGGGAAGGATCCTCCAGGCACAGGATGGTAAACTGCATTGAAAAACGAGTAAGGTTTAACCGAGTTTCTGAGGAAGTACAATATACAGATTGAACCTAAGGACCCTTGGTCAGAGGCTAATTGGTGTAATTGGGAGAACATTCTCACTAGAACAGATAAGAACAGAGGCTCGTTAAAGGATACAAAGGGGAAAGGTGTAATGTGTTAGGAATTTGCCTAACAGCTGCCTGGCAGTGGAAAGAGCAAGCTCTACGGGCAAATGAGGCTTTAAGAGCCGAAAAAAAAACAAGTTCTAATCGAAAAAGCACAAGCTCTATGGGCAAAGGAGGCTTTAAGAAAGGAAAAAGAACAAGCCCTAAACGAAAAAGAACAGGTTCTAAAGGAGAAAGAGCAGGCTCTAAAAGCCAATGAGGTTTTAAAAACCGAAAAGGAGCTAGCTCTGAAAACAATTGGAAACTAAGAACAAGCTCTTAAAGCAGTTAACGATCTGGAACAGGAAAAATAAAAGGTTCTCGCGGAAGTTAGTAAGTTGAAACACACGGAAGTGTCCCAAACTATGCAAAACGAGCATTTAAAACGAGATCTTACATGCCTTGAAAGAAGGTACTGACGTGCAGAATAACGACTTTACAAC
This sequence comes from Apus apus, assembly GCF_020740795.1. Taxonomy (NCBI): domain Eukaryota; kingdom Metazoa; phylum Chordata; class Aves; order Apodiformes; family Apodidae; genus Apus; species Apus apus. The sequence continues at coordinate 9,626,444 of NC_067311.1, read as the reverse complement.
CAGTAAGGTTATAAAGAAGGTATGTTTATTCAGCGCTGGGTGCACGGGGGATCGCTCCTCCACAAGCGTGCACACCCTAGAGCTGTTGGCAAGCTCATTATATGACACAAAGTAATACATATTCATCCATGTTGTTGCATATACATTAGGTGCCCGAGGATAGGGAGGGGTTATTACAATTAGTTCCCGGAAATCATTATCATAGTTGCCCCCCCGCCCCCGAGCTCCTCCTTGTTGCACCTGCGCAGTGTCTTCTGGTGGTTGCGGGCAGGGGTCTCTGGGATGAAGGCTGTATGTCTTCCTCGCTGTGCACTTTTCACCTCTCGGTGTTACAGGTGAATCAGGTTACCGAGAGAAAAGGACAGACCCTCCCCCCCTCCACAACGGGGGGAAGAGAATGGAATTTGGCGAGAGGGGGGAGGACCTCCCAAAAATGGCAGGACAAGGATGGAATTTTCCAAGAGAGGTGGACCCTCCGAACGGCGGGAAAAAGAACTGTATAAAAGGGACCCCCGCGCGGAGCCGCGTGCGCGCCGTTGGCAGAGCACAGACTCTCCGGTCGCCCAGCGCTGTTTGCTCACCTACCTCAAATAAATTGATTAATTTCTAAATTCTTTTCCTGGCTGGTTATTGCCGATTACAATTTGGTGCCGTGACTCAGATACAGGCACTTTGGCACGGAGTTCCCGCCCCCGGGAGGGCGCCCCCGTCTTCGGACGGTCCCGGGGTCTGGAGCGGTCGAGCCAAATCCTGTATTCCGAACCGCGAGATAGGTGAGCAAAGAATTAAAAGATCAGATACTGCAGTTCCCCGTAATTCTTGTGCACGAAGATCCGAATGACGAAAGAAAAAAAAAAAATACACAGCGGTAAGCGGAATCCGTCTGGTCGGGGAGTATGGGATCCCGGGAGTGCGAGTGACTGAGACGTCCGGTCAGGGCGAAGTGAGTGCGGACCTTCTAGTAGTGCGGTTCTCATTGCCTGCGAGGGTGTGAGCCACGAACGAGGGGAAGCGATTGGTGTGTGAGAGAAGGCACTTGCGGGAGGGTCGGTCCGCGGAGGGGACCGTTAGAAAAATAGGGCATCCCGGAAGTGCGTATACGTACTTCCGGAAGATCTGTCCGCGGTCGATAGTAAAATAGGGCATCCCGGAAGTGCGGAGACGTACTTCCGGAAGATCAGTCCGTGGAGGGGCTGATAGTAAAATACGGCATCCCGGGAGTGGAGCGGGACAGAAGTTAAGTAGAACTGACAAGAAGATCAGTACTGATAAGTGGATACCCGATAAGAAGATCAGTCGGGGAGGATGGGGCAGAAGTTAAGTAGAATTGATAAGAAGATCAGTTTCAAGGGAGGGTTGTCAGCTATCCCTCCAGATAGTCCTTTAGGGCTAATGATAAAACATTGGGAAGATTGGCCCTCTGGGAGAGGAAGGAGTAGAAAGAAAATGGTGCATTTTTGTATGGTAGTGTGGGGTGGAAGGCAGATTAGAAGAGATCATCTGTATTGGCCAGTATTTGGATCCTTTGAGGATTGGATATGCCAGGCTTTGAATATTTATGTTAACAGCAAGGAACCTCATAGCCTGGAGGAAAGTGAGTATGCAAGTTTGTGGATTCGATCAGATACTAGAGCTTTTTTGTATACCCTGCGGGAGGGGAGAGAGGGGAAAAAGAAAACGAATAAGAAATTGGAGGAATCACTACTAATGACATCGCCTCCTTACCTTCCTCCCCCTCCTGTACCGATCCCCAGCGGTCCTGTCTACATCAACAGGGACCCGGTGCAGACAATAAATGGCCTTTACAACGGCCCAGTTGGGACAATCAAAATCCAGCACATCGAGCTAACATGGAAGATTGAAGAGATATGATTGTCCAGGGAACCCGGGAAAGGCAGGGGAATTCATAGGGAGTGGGAAAAAGATATTAAGAGACTCAACATGGACCTGAAATGTTGAGACGTATTAAAGAATGTGAAATGCTTCTATTGCCATAGGGAGAAACATCTGAAAAGGAGTTGTAGAAAACATTTGGAGGAATTCAAAATTGATTTAGTAAATGCTCCTGTACTGATTTTGCCAGGCATCCAAGGGCTGTTTTGCCTTTTTGTGAATACAGATAATGGTACAGCTTAGGGGGTGTTAACACAATGGGCAGGACAAAAGAACCTTTGGGGGAGGATTGAGGGTGTGTGCCCCTCGTGGTATGCGGAGCATCCTACAACAAAAGGCAAACAAATGGTTGACTGATAGCCGATTAACCTCACTGGAAGTCTGATCATAAAAATCCAACAAGGAGTGTTCTGCTTTGGTGCAGACACACACTTAAACATCGTCATGAAATATGGTGCTCTACAAAGGTTCTGATGGGTTTCAGTGATCATTTATGTTATAAATTGAGGTCCAATAATTGACAGGAACCAGTCCTATTAATCAAATTAGTTTATTAAGCAAGCGGCAGCAAACAAAACAGCGCTGGGCGGCCGGGGGAGTCTTTGCTCCGCCAGCGGCGCGCACCCACTTCCCGAAAGTAGCTGATTATATACTCTTCTGGTTCCCGTATATGTGTCATCCCTGGTATATTCTGTGTCTGAGCGACGTGTTGCTAGGGGGTCGGTCTTATCTCACCTCCTGGTGGTCGTGAGGCCGAAGGTTCCTCATCTTCATCGGTGTCCTATGGGTGACCCTTTACAGCTTATCGCACAACTTAACTCTTTGAAGTGTTAAAGCACACCAGATATCTGTGATTCAGATAACATTGTAAGTTTTTACAAGCCTTTAAGAAAACCTGATTTGATTAACAAACTGGATTTTATTTATTACAATCCCCCCTTTTTCTTTTACCATTTTGTTCATCAAATCTTTGGAGTTCAGCGTGACTTAAAGCTAATATTTCTTCCATTGCTGATTCCTTATCTAATGGCTCGTATTTAGCCCTGATAAGCATTAAATGGGCAGCTTCCAGTCTGCCCTTTACAATTTCAATTACTTTGTTCAATATACAAGGGCCAAATGTTATTCCCAAGATTAATAGTATCATGGGTCCCGCGATGGTAGACAATAGCGTAGTCATCCATGGGGAATAATTGAACCAAGATTCATACCAACTTTGCTGTGCTTCTCTTTCTTTCTTTCTTTTTTCTAATCCTTCCCGTAGTTTTGTCATGGTGTCTCTAACTACTCCAGTGTGATCTGCGTATACGCAGCATTCCTCATCTAGAGCAACACACAACCCCCCTTGCTGTGCAAACAATAAGTCCAATCCTCGACGGTTTTGTAATGCTACTTCTGATAAGGATCTCAGGGAGGCTTCTAAAGCACTAATAGATTTCTCTACTTTTTCTAGATCTTCATCTACAGCTGCTCTGAGGGAAATGAATTTTTGATTTTGTTGTATTAAGGAGGCTGTCCCTGTACCGACTCCAGTTGCACCTAAAGCTACCAGCGTGGCTACTGTTAGGGCTGTGAAGGGTTCTCGTTTGTTCAAATGATGTTTTGGGACTGTTTGATATTCATAGGCAAATTCCTCTGGGTGATATATAATTTTAGGAACTACTAACACTTGGATACAATAATCCTGGTTTTCATTGAATAATTTCAGCGATAAGCAAGGAGTTACTCCAATGGAGGAGCAGACCCATTTGGTATTCTTTGCTGGTAATAACCAGTCAGCTGGTGGTTTCCTATTTGAGGGGATCGTGGCTTTACACAAGTGCTTCTTATTGTGGGGCACGTTCCCAATGCACCTCCCCTGCCCGGTTACTTGAGCCAATGTAATTCCCTGGCTCTGACTGGTTTCCTTTTTCCACAGACATTGTGAGGGGTTTGACCCATTGATTCGTTTAGGGTTAGTAGTTACCCCAATTGCCTCATAAAAAGGTGGTCGAATGTTATAGCACAGCCAGCAGTGCTCTGTCAAGTTTGGATGAGTAGCATTCAATACTTGATAGCTGGCTTGCACCAATTTCCAAAGAGAATTGCCCCTAGGCTCCTGGGTGTTAATATTTGTTGCTGTTGTTGTAATAGTCTCAGTATCTATTCCATTAGGTATCCCTTTATCCGAAGAGAGGGATATTTCTCCTGCTAGTACCTCATTCGGTCCCACCAGATCAGGGTCATTAGGGACTATTTCTTTCTTTATGTAAATGAGTCCCCCTCTATCTGTTCCAGGTTCCCAATACCGTATTCCCCAAGTTTTTCCCAGTAGCCACCCTTCATCATAAGGTTGTTGTATAGTTAATTCTAGATGGGTGCAATTTCCAGGATTGATAATTCCCCCAGACCAATCACGCGGGGGGGGGCCTGCATCCCTGAGGGCCCCATTTAACTGTCAAGTACCTATCTGGCCCTGCTCCTGGTTTCCAATTTGAGGCGATCGTTTCACATCCCCAATAAGCACAATAATACTGGTTGGGAGCATTGCAATATGTTCTCCCGGGATTGGAGCTTGGACACAGATAATACCCCATAAGATTCAAACAGGGTTTTATGGGAGCTAACTCACATAAGTGTGTTTTAAATGTTGGTGCCCCAGGACTAGTGACAGTTTGAATCACGTGATGATCCTCCCACCTACTTAATATCCATTTAAATGGCTGGTGAGAGTATCCGTGTACATTTACAAAATTTAGTAGAATTAGAATTAGAGTGTGTCGAGGAGGGTGGAAACCCGGCCGGTTAATAAATTTAGTTTGAACACTCAATCCAGTTACCCAGTCCTTTTCAGTGCTATCACTCCTCCCGGGGCGTTTCGTGCGATTCCCTTGATTAACACTGAGGCAGTCCTCCCAGTGTCTTTGTACAGTCCCACTCTTTGGGTTCTGTTCTCCACAGCTTTTTACTCCTCTGCCTCGCTCGTCGACTCGGTTGTTTCGAGCCACGAGGGGTATCATCTTCTCGGCAGCAGGGGTAGTCTTCAGGAAAATAAATGCAGTTTTTAGTTGCTTGATTTCAGGTGAATCGCACTGAACCCCTTCAAGTGTCTTGCGACAACACACTTTAATAACGTCAATTACAATGGAGCAGGTTCGCTAGGGTGATAGCAATAGCACGGGTTTTATACCCCGTTCAAATATCTCCCGCCATTCACTAGATTGCTCCTGGATTTCACCATTAAAAGTTTTTGTTTAGAGCCAATTTGGTGAGCTCACGCTCTTTGTTCCCACAAGGTTGGCAAACCCCTCGAGGGGGTATCCCTTAACGGCAATGGGTCCCCCACCGTTCTCGACACCCTTTACAAATAAAACAGATAAAAAAATAACAGTTGCAGCTCGGAATGTCACACTTGATTCTTATGTTCCCTGTATCAATCCCACCGATATGCTGTAGTCTCTCACTTGTACCACAGTTATATTCGTGTCCATTTACAACCTCCTGAAAGCAATCTTCAGATCTCCAGGTGGGCTTGTCACTTCCCAAGAATAGTCTTTTAACGGTCCTTTTACGCGGCTCGCATGGGTCCAGCCTCTCTCTGCTGTCCGGATGGCTGTTTCTGTGGTGAGTAAAACGAGATAGGGCCCTTCCCAACGGGGCGTTAATGAGGACTCTTTCCATGATTTGATTAGCACTTTGTCTCCTGGCTTTATGTTATGCATGGCTACATCCAAGGGGGGTCTCTGTACTACTAAGCCCTTATTCCGCAGCTTTACTCTCCTAGCCATGAGTTGAATTATATAAGGTCTAATTTGTGAATTTTCAAGTTGGGGATGGTCCTGCGGAATTTCTAAATCGTATGGCATCCCATATAACATTTCAAAGGGGGAAATTCCTACATCAGTTCGTGGCTGTGTTCTTATATTCAATAGTGCTAAGGGGAGGCACTTTACCCATGACATCTTGGTTTCTAACATCAATTTTGTGAGCTGTTTCTTTATTTCCCCATTTACTCTTTCTACCTTTCCCGAGCTTTGTGGATGCCAGGGAGTATGATATTCCCATTTTGTCCCTAAAGAGGAGAGAGCTTCCCTTGCTATTTTTGAAACAAAATGGGAACCCCTATCAGAGTCAATTACCTCAATGGATCCATACCTAGGGATTATATTTTCCAGCAAAGTCTTCACTACGGTTTGAGCGGTGGCTCTAGCTGTCGGGAATGCTTCCACAAAGTGGGTTAGGTGGTCTATGATTACTAATAAGTACTTATATCGTCCCACTTTTGGAAGGTCAGTGAAATCCAGCTGGATTTTAGCAAATGGTCTGTGAGCCAGTTCTCTTCCCCCCCAGGGCTTTTTCCCGTAACTGATGTTTATTGACCCTTTTGCATGTCATACATTCGCTAACTATTCTCTTTGCTATATTGTACACGCCAATGCACATATACTTTGTGGCAAACTGATCCACTAACGCCTGAGTTCCCCAATGGGTGTTCTCATGGAATTTTTGCATGATTTTCAAGGCCAGAGGTTTTGGGAGAACTTCCCGGCCATCCGGGAGTTTCCACTTTCCTTCTTCTATCTCCCTGATTCCCATCTGAGTCAGCTTATCTTTTTCCTGCACTGTAAAACTCAGGATTGAGTGAATTTTTCCGTGTAGATGGCAATGGCTATACTTGGGGCTGTCACATTCATCATAAATTAGACATCTGCAAGGGACTTCATGGATTCCAAAATCCTTCCAACACTTATAACACGGGAATTCGTCTGATTCCTTTCCACAAGTTATACAGTCCTCCCGAGTTCTTTTAGTCTGGATCACCATTAATGCCGCTCTTTTTGCTTCTTGATCAGCAAGATTGTTTCCTCTGACTAATGGGCTTAATCCTTTTTGGTGTCCTTTTAAATGTACTACGGCTATTCCCGCTGGTCCTCGTAATGCTTGTAAAACCTGGATTATTAATTCCTGGTGTATTAATCCTTTTCCTTGAGAATTTATTAAACCCCTTTCTTCCCAAATTTTTCCAAAAGTATGCACTACGCCAAAGGCATATTTTGAATCCGTATATATGGTTCCAATTTTGCCTTTTAAAAGTTGTAAGGCTCTTAATACAGCATATAGTTCACAAGCCTGTGCAGACCAACTAGGACTCAGAGGTCCTGATTCTATTACACTAAATGTTTTTCCATCAATGATTGCAAATCCTGATTTTTTTTTCTTTCCTTCAATTACCCGGGATGATCCATCTACAAATAGCTTTTCTCCTTCTCCAAGTTCTTCCTCGTCTAAATCTGGTCTGATTTTCGTTTGCTCCTCAATGTTGTAAAGGCAATCATGATTTATTTTGTCACTCGGCTCCCCATACAAAAACTGTGCTGGATTCTGCAAGCTTGTTACCTCGAGTTCCAGTTTGGGAGAGGAGATAAGGATGCCTTCATATTTTAGAAGCCGGGCATGTAAACCCTTGGGGCAATACCGTCCACCGTAATTGTTGTTTCCGATGGTTATCTGGATCTTCCCATTCAAAAGCAAAGTAATCTCTGCAATCTTCTTTAAGAGGGCATGCCCAGAAGGCATCCTTCAGATCTACTACACTATACCATTGATTATCGGGCCCTATTTGACTCAGGAGGGTGTGTGGATTCGCCACCACCGGGAATCTAGCTATTGTTCTCTGGTTAATTTCTCGTAAGTCATGTACTAACCTATATTTTCCATCCGGCTTTTTTACAGGTAGGATGGGAGTATTAAAAGGAGACATACACGGTTCTAGCAACCCCCTTTCAAGTAATCTTTGGATCTCAGGTTTCAAACCTAACCTCCCTTCTCTAGGAAGGGGGTATTGTTTTATCCTGACCGGTATTTCTGGGTTCCTTATTGTTACTGAAAAGGGTTCAATATCTAACTTACCCACTGTTTCTGGGGTGTACCAGACTTCAGGATTTATTTTCTCTTCATCTATTACTCGTAAGGGACACAGTTTAATTTTTAGTGTTTCATTTTTAGCTTCCAAACCAATTCCTAATTCGATCATCAAATCTCGCCCCAATAAATTATAGTCTGCTTCCGGCATGAGCAGCAGGGACCCAATCCCTACCTTAGAATGGGTTTCAAAAAACACATCTTTTATTACAGGTACTTCAAAAGGTTCTCCTTTTGCTCCAATGACCTGTATAGTCGCCGAGGATATTTTACATCCTTGGGGCAATTTTTGAACGGTAGATCTTTCTGCTCCCGAGTCCACTAGGAACTCAATTTCTTGTTGCTGGGGACCCACTTTTAATTTTATCAAGGGCTCTATCTTTTCTCGGGTTCCCAGCAAATAGAGCCCCTGACACCCCTAATCTTCTTTAAACATTTTCTCATCCATCTTTCTCTTTCTGCAGTCTTTTTTTTTTTTAACATGCCCTTTTCCTCCACAATAAAAACAAATCACAGTTCCCCGTTCTCTACCTCTTAAAGGTTCTCGAGTCTCCTGCCTTGTATGGCGAGCTTCAAACCCTTTTCCAGGCTAAAGGGTTCCTTGGAATAAACATAAATATGTAAAGCCTGGCATATCCAATATTCAAAGGACCCAAAAACGGGCCAATACAGGTGGTCACCTCTAATTTGTTTCCCACCCCAAACTTCCATGCAATAATGTATCATTTTTGCTTTATCTTTACCCTGCCTAGAAGGGTAATCATTCCAATATTTAATCATTATTCCTAACGGACTGTCTGGCGGTATCTGGGGTAACCTAACCTTAGGCACCGACCCACCCATGGGATCAGAAGGCTTGCTTTTCTTCTGTCCCATCTTCCGGAGTGCCTTCACACACACACACACACAATCGCTTCCCCCTGTTTGTGGCCCAGTCCCTCGCGGGAGATGGGAACCGCACTACTGAGGGGTCCGCACTTGCTTCGTCCTCAAGGGGACGTCTCACACAGGCACACTCCGGGATACCCAACCCCAACCGAACGGATCACCGGCCTATACTTACTCACTCCTGAGTCTTCGTTCGGGTCTTCGTGCACAAAGTTTACGGGGTTACCGGTTTTTATTTGTTTGCTGTCGAATTTCGAGTTCGTCGGTAGAGGTTTTGGGTGTAAAAAACCCTCAACAGGGGCCGCTTACTCAGCGGGGCGCCTCCCCCGTGAGGTTTACAGCCAAATTGTCTCTATCCGAGTCACGGCACCAAATTTGTTATAAATTGAGGTCCAATAATTGACAGGAACCAGTCCTATTAATCAAATTAGTTTATTAAGCAAGCGGCAGCAAACAAAACAGCGCTGGGCGGCCGGGGGAGTCTTTGCTCCGCCAGCGGCGCGCACCCACTTCCCGAAAGTAGCTGATTATATACTCTTCTGGTTCCCGTATATGTGTCATCCCTGGTATATTCTGTGTCTGAGCGACGTGTTGCTAGGGGGTCGGTCTTATCTCACCTCCTGGTGGTCGTGAGGCCGAAGGTTCCTCATCTTCATCGGTGTCCTATGGGTGACCCTTTACAGCTTATCGCACAACTTAACTCTTTGAAGTGTTAAAGCACACCAGATATCTGTGATTCAGATAACATTGTAAGTTTTTACAAGCCTTTAAGAAAACCTGATTTGATTAACAAACTGGATTTTATTTATTACAATTTATTAGTGAATGCCTTTGATTGTTCCATCTTTATTATACCAGGGTAGTGTTAAGAGTCCTTATTTACACAGTACTCTGTATTTGTGTGATTGTTTTCCTGCTTTGGCATGGTGCAGGTTAACAGGAAGGCAAAGCATTGAACAAGTCTGTTGCAATGCTTGAGAGAACCATGTTTAGTTTAAAAAAAGTAGGATGAAAGGAGCTACAGGAAGCTTTCCAAGCACAAACCAAGTATGTAAGAAAATAGGTAGTAGAACTATACAAAAATTAAATAGGCAGTATTTTCATTGGGGAAATGTTAAAGCAAAGCAGTAAAAGTTAATATGTTTGGGATTTTGAGCTCCTACTTTTAATTTCTTAAGGAATATAATTTCAATTACAAATTATGAAGAAAACAATGGTTCATTTCCAAAGGAGCACTGTATGGTGCTATAGTCAGTTGTAATCTGAAGCTGCTTGCTTCACAGTATCTAAGCAACTGCCTCATTCACACTTTGTTTTTGCCTCAAGAGAAGCCAAAGCATGGCCTGAGGCTGTGATCTGACCTATTGTTTTGCACCTCTTGCTACATGACATTGTGAAATACTAAATTTGTAAATTTAAAACGTTTTTGGGGTGCAGCTGGACTTACTTTCAATTCAATTCATTGGTCTTGGACTTCCTAAAATTGTGCATTTTCCTGTGTAATATGATTGAGTCCTTTATGCATTAACTTTAGTATACACGGAAGAATTATGTGATTTCCCTATTATTTATTCCACTTAAGAACATTTGACTTTATCAAAGGTGAATGTTCTATGCTTAAGTTGCAGTCCCAAAAAGCCTCAAACATTTCACATTCAAACTGAAATGGGATGCTAGAATATTATCCCAAATTACATAAAAGCAGAGTATTTGAGAGCCCAGAATGTCATTTACAGAAGTATCATTATAGCAACACGACCAGAGGCAATGCCTTTAAATTAGGAGTCTCCAGTTGGCATGTTGAGTGGGATTCTGAAGAGCTGTCTTTTGATGTCTATCCATTAAGTTTCAGCCATTGTCTTTTTGATTAAGTCTTCCAAAAGGTTTCTTTGTTTTAAGATAATTTCTGTTTTTATCTGTTTCCCAATGGATGGACAGTAGTCTTTCTCTAGAATGTAAAGACTTGCTGTAAAACCACACTGTGGCTTTAGCAGTTTCTGCTTAAAGCCTCAAACCCTCTCTGATTAACGCTGAGGTTCTTAAAAGGCTTCTGTAGTTCGAAGCCTTGCACTACATTTAGTTTATGAATCACCATTAATGGAAGGGAGCAGCCCTGAAGACATTTGTGTTTCAATCTTCTCTTTAATAGACTATGTCACTTTTGTCAGTAGTACTCTGAACCAATAAAGAGCAACAGAGACATTTCATTGAACATTTCAGCCAGCTGGATTATGCCTTAATTTGAGCCATTGTATAAATATGGATATTAAATTAAGAAAACAACCTTGTGTTTAAATAATGAACTTAACAAATAGCAAGAAGAGAGACTGACTCGAAGTTCTGTGATTATTTGCCTTGATTTTCTTTCAGTCGTAATGTCATTTGGAATAACCTTTTGTTATATACTTAAAAGCCAGGTAGCTTTCTGATAATGAAGCATTTAGTTTTATCATCTACTTGAAAGTGTGTTTTAATATTTGTTCTCCTATGTTGTGGGTGAGGAAACAGTTTCTTTACATAGCTTTAAGGACTGTTTGCCGTTGTGGGGATAAAAGCTGTAAATTATAGGTAAAAATTTTATGTGGGAATTGTAAAGGGATCCTATGGGTAAAATGGGGTAGTTTTGCAACGCTCATACCTTTGCCAACAGTGTAATCAGAAATTCAGAAATGATACAATATTTCAGTCTTGGCAACGAATATTAGACAAACAGTGGACAAAATCTAATGGTCAGCCTGATGAGAACCACGGGGGACAGGGGCAATATGTTTTAGAAAATAGAGACCATTTTGAGTTGGCTCCCTTGAGGTACTTTCTAATCACTCTAGTTCATCATATTAAAGGAGTGAAATCTACCAGAATTATTAAGCAGTTTTGTGGAGGGCAGGTAATGTTTGCAAACTCTCAAGACATTACTGAGGAGGAGTGGAACGGGGAAATTGGGAGAGGCCTGGAGTATCAGGAATTGCAATAAATTTAAGGGAACCTCTTAAATGCCACCATAAGGAGCTGAGCAGGGAAAGAAATCATAACAACAAGGCGCCAGGAACTCCTGAAGAATACCACTGCTGCCGAGAAGAAAGTATACCTCGTTGCTCCCTGCAAAGGAGTAGACGAAGGAGGCAGAGGGGTAAAAGTGTGGAGGGTAATAATGCTGGGCCTGATGAGAAGAGCTGTGTTCGCTCCCATGGTGATGAGAGGTAAAACAAAATTTGAATGTGAAACAAGAGCTTGGCTTATTTTCATTTGGATAATCGGCATACAGGGAAGTAATCCTCATCAACCTTATGAATGGATCCTTGCGAGATGGAAGGATTCTCATATAATGAGACGAAATATTACAGCAGGCCCTCCCAGCTCCGTTGCCTCACTCTGTGACTTAGTACCTATACAACCATGTTTGCACCAGATCCCCTATTATCCATGTCCAGGAAAAGAGTATTGCAATAGTCCCAAACAATATTATTGTTGATATTGGGAATGTGTTACCATTGCTTCCTCCTGGACTCCTCCACACAGGGATAAGTTTTTGAGGACTAATTGGACACAAAAGGATTGTACCACACCCCGATCTGAAACCAAATAGAAACTGTACAGCTGAAAGTGTTGTGACAGTAACATTACAAACTAACTGAAGTAAAGAATTTTTTTGGAGCTGCCAAGGAAGCTGTTTTAAGATTTGATAAGCAAATTAAGAGTATAAAAAGAAAAGGGGGGAATTTGTTATAGGTGAATCAGGAATTTAATTTGCTGATCAAATGTGAATGTATATGGCTGGGTGTCAGGCTGCAATGTTTATTAAATATTTGTAGTTATGTTCTGTTATGTAATGGTTAATGTTGGAAGTTATACCTTGTTATTTAATGCTAAATGCTGATGACCATATCAGGTAGATAGAACTATAAGTTATATAACATCTTGATTCACTATGCAAGCCCCGGAGAACAACAACAACAACGCAGAGAATGGAATTTACCGAAAGAAAAGGACAGACCCTCCCCCCCCTCCGCAACGGTGGGGAAGAGAATGGAATTTGCCGAGAGGGGGGAGGACCTCCCAAAAACGGCGGGGCAAGGATGGAATTTTCCAAGAGAGGTGGACCCTCCGAACGGCGGGAAAAAGAACTGTATAAAAGGGACCCCCGCGCGGAGCCGCGTGCGCACCGTTGGCAGAGCACAGACTCTCCGGTCGCCCAGCGCTGTTTGCTCACCTACCTCAAATAAATTGATTAATTTCTAAATTCTTTTCCTGGCTGGTTATTGCCGATTACATTGGCATTCCTTTCTGGGGTCTGCACCACGTGCTTGCTTTCTCAGCAAGTTTCTGGGAGAACATCCTCTTACACAACACCCTCCTTCACAATCCAAACCTTATCTATACATTCTAAGCCTTATCTATACATTCCAAGCCTTATCGATGCTAAGCAATGCCATCCTGTTTACTCCTTATGTGTTAGTCCTTTTTTACCAAGGGAGGCCATCTGGTTTTCCTTAGATCAGTTCCCCCCTTTTCTATATAGTTAGTAAATTCTTTTACTTTACGCTAATACATAGATTCTTTGTCAAGGATCTTTTGAAAATATTTGTTAGTTCCAACTTTTGACGCAAGTGATGCTTTTTCCAATTACTATAACTATCTCCAGTGCTCTGAAAGCACCAGAGAAAACATTTTAACAGTACACAGGTTAGAGTTCCTAAAATTAATAGCCCCACTGCCGGCGGCGAGGGAAGTAAGCAGTCCAGAATCAATGTGATTGATAAAGCAAGCTTCGATTTATTGAATACACAGTGATGAGACGATCCTGCCTGAAAGGGTAGAATCAGACATCAAGAAAGAAGGCTTGCCTGGAAAGGGTTAGCTTTCTGAGCTTGCCTGGCAAGGGTTAGCTCTCTAATCTTGATGGAACAGTTTATGAATACTATAAACAAAGCTTGTTTGATCTATGAAGCAGATGTCCTGTAGTCACAGAACATGTAGCATAGGAATGTTGTATACAAACTGTTAAATCTGCCAAGTACATGGCTGCATACAGGTAGCTATTGTATAATAGTACTTACTGTAAGACCAGATTGATTAATGACTGATTTGTTATCTGAAAGTAAGTTCTATATAATGTGAGTTTAGGAGATAATAAAGTTACCATTTGCCTCAAGAGCAGTGGTCCGCCTATTCTTCATCATCCTGAAAAAGAGCCGGTCTCTGTCAAATGGTGCCGAAACCCGGGAAGCTCGGTTGCCGTTGACCAGGGTGAGCTGCCTCTGAATCAACAGAACCGCGGTAAGGAAAAGGGGAATTAAGGGAGGCAGAACTACTAGAAAGGTGTAAAACATTAAGACGTAAACTATGGGACGTACATAGTAGTCAGAGACAGTTGTTTGTAGCTATGGTTAAGACATTATTGAAAAGTCGAAACATATCAGTAACTACTAAGCAAGTAGGAGGATTTTTAGAATTTATTGATACTGTGTGCCCTTGGTTTCCAAACAAAGGCACTATTAACTTGGAGACCTGGAATAGGGTCGGTGAAAATATTAAAGGGTATTATGCTGCTAATGGTCCTGATAAAGTCCCCATAGATGCTTTCCCTTTATGGACTTTAATTAAAGAATGTTTACAGGGAGATACCGAGTATGATAAATGGCAACGACAAACTCGCCCTCGTTCTCGGTCATTAGACTCAGGTACTAAACCTTCCACTCCCCCACCTGAATATCCTGACACAGAAATTATACAAGAGGATAATAAAAACGGATCTAGTGATCCCTTTTTTATGTACTCTGAAACTGGTGGACAAAAGTGCCGACCACCTATAAAAGATTTGGCCACCAATACACAGGATGATGTTTCGGATGAATTATCTCCTGATGAGGAGGAGGAATTAGAGGAGGAAGCCGCTCATTATCATGATAATATCTTTGCCAATAAAATAACTAAAAGACAACAAAAAAGAATTAAGATAAAGGAAAAATCTGCTCCAGTAATTCTTCCAGCTTTAGAGGCTGGCAAGCGCCCTCCTCCGCCTGACATATATCAACAATTACCTCAATACTCCCCTCTACAGATGTCGCTGTTTCAAGCAAAACAACAGGGAGAAAATATTAGTGATTTTCCAAAGTTTTTACATGCTTATCCTATATCTTATACTCCACATCCAACACAAGCAAATGTGAGAGTAGCCTCTCATACAATAATTCCATTTAAAAACATTAAGGAATTGAAAACTGCAACTGCTCAGTATGGTGCGACAGCGCCTTATACCACAGCAATTTTAGAGACTATAGTGGCTGAAGTACTCCCTCCCTGGGATTGGAAAGGCTTAGCTAAAGCTGTTTTGACGGGAGGAGAATACTTGCTGTGGCTGACTGATTTTAATGATAGTTGTCAAGAATATGCTCTTAAACCTTTAATGCGGCAAAGAGGGGTCACATATGAAATGTTATCTGGAACAGGACAGCATGTTACCCTTGTCCAACAACTTACATATCCTGTAGAAGCTTATGATGTTATCAGAGAAATTGGCATGAAAGCCTGGAAAGGCTTACCTAGACATGGAACGTCTAGAGAAGAATTGACAAAAATACGACAGGGACCTGATGAGCCATATCATGATTTTGTATCTCGTTTATTGCAAACATCAGCTAGACTCATACAAGATGCCGATTCAGCTATGATCTTAGTAAAAGAGTTGGCATATGAAAATGCCAACAATATCTGTCAATCTATATTACGACCTTGGAAGAACAAGTCAACAATCAATGATTATATTAGACTATGTTCTGATGTTAGTTCAGGATATATTCAGGGTATAGTGACTGCTGCAGCACAACAAGGAAAGCCTGTAGAGGAAGTTCTTGCAGCAATGCGACTCAAGAAAAACAGAAGAGTTGCAGGTCCTCCCGGTAGTTGTTTTCATTGTGGACAAATGGGACATCAAGTACGTCAATGTCCTCATAAAAAGGCTCCAAGTTATAATGGAGGAAAAAATCCAGGTCTATGCCCAAAATATAAAAAAGGCAATCATTGGGCTAATGAGTGCCGATCTAAATATGATAAGAATGGCAATCTTCTCATGCAGCCGGGAAACTCATCAATGGGCTTGCCCCGGGCCCATCTAAACAAACAGGGGATGTACCCTGTGCAGGTGCAAACGTCAGAGCACCAATCAAACAATCCATTTCACAACTCAGCAGAGCCACCTCTCACAGTGCCGGACTGGACTTGTGTTCCTCCTCCCACTTCATATTGACACCTGAAATGGGAGTACAAGCTATTCCTACAGGGATATATGGGCCATTACCTGCTAAAACATGTGGTTTAATTTTGGGCCGTAGCAGTTTAAGCATGAAAGGATTGCGAGTCATACCTGGCTTAATTGATTGTGATTATGAAGGAGAACTAAAAGTTATGATACAAGCGGAAACCTCTGTTTTTAATCTCCCTGCTAATACAAAAATTGCACAATTGCTTTTAATCCCTTATATTTCATCTGTAGGAAAAGCTGAATCTCGAGTTCGTGGGACAGGCGGTTTTGGCTCTACTGACGTTTATCTTTTACAGCCCATCAATCATCAGAGACCTGAACTTCAATTAACTATCGATGGCAGAATCTTTACAGGACTTTTGGACACTGGTGCAGATGTATCGGTAATGACTTTAAAACAATGGCCGAAAGAGTGGCCTTTACAACACGCTTCAGCTGATCTAAAAGGAATAGGAGTGGCAAATTTGCCTCTTCAAAGTAGTAAATTATTAACTTGGACAGATAAAGAAGGACATTCTGGCACGATTCAGCCTTATGTATTAGAAAGCTTACCCCTCAATTTATGGGGGAGAGATATTTTGACACAGATGGGTGCATATCTTTACACACCTAGCAGCTAAATTTGCTAAAGTCATTGACAGAGATGTATGCTGATAAAATTTGTTGGAAAACTGATCAACCTGTTTGGGTTGATCAATGGCCCTTAACTAGAGAAAAATTACAAGCTGCTCGTCAATTGGTAGCAGAACAATTGCAATTAGGTCATATAGAACCTTCCACATCACCGTGGAACTCTCCTATATTTGTCATAAGAAAGAAATCAGGAAAATGGCGACTTCTTCAAGATTTACGAGAAGTCAATAAAACAATGTGTACCATGGGAGCATTACAACCTGGTTTGCCCAACCCTATTGCTATTCCTCAGGATTTTGAAAAAATAATCATTGACTTGAAAGATTGTTTTTATACTATTCCTCTACATCCAGACGATAAATGTCGATTTGCTTTTAGTATTCCATCTATAAACTTTAGTGAACCCATGGAACGTTATCAATGGAAAGTGTTACCTCAAGGAATGGCTAATAGTCCTACTCTTTGTCAAAAATTTGTTCATGAAAGCATAAAAGCTACTAGACAGAAATTTTCTAATGTTCTTTGTATCCATTATATGGATGACATCCTTTTAGCGGCTTCATCTATTGACGAGCTACAACATGCTTATGCTCATATGGAACGAATGTTGACAAAACATGGGCTGAAAATAGCACAGGAAAAGGTGCAAAAATCCTATCCTTTCCAATATTTGGGATTCCAATTATATCCTAAATATTTTATTCCACAAAAAATTGCTATTAGAACAAATTCTTTAACAACTTTGAATGACTTTCAAAAGCTGCTAGGAGATATTAATTGGCTGAGATCATTTCTCAAACTAACTACAGCTGACTTACATCCTCTTTTTAAGATACTTGAAGGAAATCCTGACCCAACCTCTCCTCGTAAGCTAACAGAGGAAGGCAAACAAGCTCTTAGATTGGTTGAAAAAGCTATAGAAGATACTCGGTTACAATATGCCGACATAACAAAACCTTTTTCTTTGTATATTTTACCTACTCTAATGACCCCAACAGGAGTCCTATATCAGAATGGAGTTTTGTGTTGGATACATGGGTCCCATTCTGTTAAAGGGGTTCTTGTTTCATATCCCCAAAAGATTGCAGAACGAATTAAGCAAGGACGCAAGTTATGTATAACCCATCTTGGTCGAGAGCCAGCGGTAATTGGGATTCCATATACACCTGCTCAAATTACTTGGCTGATGGCCACTGTGGATGATTTTGCTATAGCTTTAGCTGCTTTTCCTGGAGAAACAACACAAAAGTTTCCTCCTGATAAAATTCTCAGTTTTGCTACTTATCATTCTCTAGTTTTTCCTAGTATTGTTAAAGGCGCTCCTATAGCAGGTGCATTAACTGTTTTTACAGATGGCTCATCTAACGGACAGGCGGTCCTTTTCACTCCAACAGAACAATTTGTTTGGAAATTAGACAATGTCTCTGCACAAATGACTGAATTATATGCGGTGTATCAAGCACTTTTGAAATTTTCTGGACCTTTGAACATTTATTCAGATAGCCGCTATATTGTAACCTCAATACAATTTTTAGAGACAGTTCCTGTTATTGCATCTAAAGTTTCTTTTATACAGCAACATTTTAGCTTGATTCAATCTCTCTTAATAATAAGGGATGCACCTCTTTTTGTAGGTCACATTCGCAGTCATTCTAAATTACCTGGACCATTAACTCAAGGCAACAGTCAAGCTGATCTGTTAACTCGTCTAACTGTTGCCACCGTTGCAGAAGCCCAACGTTTACATTCTTTACATCACTTACCTGCAGCTACTTTACAACGCATGTGTCACATTTCTCGAGAACAAGCCAGAGAAATTGTTCGAACATGTCCTTCATGTGTTTCTTTTTTACCTGTTCCCCATTATGGGATTAATCCTAGAGGACTTTTGCCTAATGATCTCTGGCAAATGGATGTTACTCATTATCCTCCTTTTGGTCGTTTATCTTATCTCCATGTTACAATTGATACTTTTTCTCATTTTGCAGTTGCCACTCCTTTATCTGGAGAATCAACTGCACAAGTGATTTCACATCTATTACATTGCTTTTCTGTTCTGGGCATACCAAAAACTATCAAGACAGACAATGGCCCTGCCTATGTTAGTAGTAAATTTTCTAAATTTTGTGCACATTTTTCTATTGTCCATAAAACAGGAATTCCTTATAACCCTCAAGGACAAGGCATGATTGAACGCTTTAATCTCACTTTGAAAACGCAATTAAAGAAATTAAAAACGGGGACATGGGGAATTAAAGATACTCCTTTATCCTTATTAAATCATGCTCTTTTTGTTTTAAATTTTTTTACCCTTGATGCTGCTGGCCTCTCAGCTGCCGACCGACATTGGCAATCTCCGGTTCAACAAAAACCTATGGTCAAGTGGAAAGATCCTATGGATGGATCAATGAGAGGCCCTGACCCGGTCTTATTATGGGGTAGAGGGTATGTTTGTATTTTTCCAACAGATGAGCCTGTGCCACGGTGGATTCCGGAACGTTGCGTCCGACATGCCAAAAACGAAGATAGGCAAGCTGCGAAAGCGGTTCCAGCGCCTGATGTTGACACCGACACAACGACAAATGCAGCAACGCTATCACCTTGATTACTGGTCATCATTACAGATTTTTGTCTATTGGCTCAGTATAATTTGGATGTTGCATAGAGGGGCTTCAGCAACGCAATATTGGACATTTGTTACATTCCCTCCTTTACTTCATCCTGTAACTTGGAACGAACCGATTGACATTCCTGTTTATACTAACAATACTAGTTTTTTAGGACCAGAAGATTTGGGACATCTTTATCAGTTTTCTGTAACATACAATTATTCTGGCTTATTTGACTCTGGCACTTCACCTATTTGTTTTAGTAAAAATGAAAGTAACAGTGAAGGATGTATTCTAGTACAGCAAGTAGCTCGAAATGATTTTAACACCTATAATGGCACACATTGGTCAGTAAAAATGTTGTATCCAAATTTTAGTATGGCATCTTCATCCTCTGCACATTTTCCTGCTAATATTCCTCTTTGTACACGTATAAGAACGAGTACATCTTTGCCAAATTGGAAATTATGTCACGCTTGTAACCTTACATGTAATAATGAAACAAAATTATGTGATTGGCGCCCCCCGCAACGTATCATTGGTCTATATCAAGGTATTTGGACAATGAACAATATTTCTCTTTTTACCCAGTTGTGGAAAGCCGTTGGGGCCATGGATAAAGCTACTTTTCGCGCAGCAAACCTCACATGGCAATTTCATTCGAATGAATTGACATTATATAGGATTACAAACAATACTGAAATCTGGTTTCAAGCGTGTGTACCTGAACCATATGCCTTTTTAAGTGGAACAGGGTTAATAGTAAATACTACAAAGAATTCTGTTGATTGTATGAATTGTATGCTGTCTAATTGCTTAAACTCTTCTTTTTCTAATTTTGTATTAGTAAAACAACCACCATATATATTTTTACCTGTTAATCTAACACATGATTGGTATGCTGATGAAGGTTCAGAAGTTTTGACTATTGTGACTCAGGCGCTCATACGTCCAAAGCGAGTTGTGGGCCTAATCGTGGCTGGAATACTTGCATTAATAACTGCCATATCTGTTACAACCATGGCTGCAATATCTTTAACAACTAGCATTCAAACAGCACAATATATTAACAATGTTTCTGAAAACATTACTGCAGCCTTAAAGGAGCAAGCCTTGTGGGATGATAAAATCGAACGAAAATTGAATGCTCTATATGATACAGTTAATCTTATGGGTCAAGAACTTCAAGCCTTATCAATTAAAGAATCATTGCTTTGTCATGCAGCTTATAAAGCTGTTTGTGTAACTCCAGTCCGTTGGAATCAGTCTTTATATAATTGGTTGGTAATACAACGACATTTATCAGGAATATGGAATAGTGAAAATTCTTCGATTAATTTAAAACAACTACATAAAGAAATTCTCTCTTTGCAAAATATAGAAAAGTTGCAGTTGCCTCTAGCACAACGCGCTCAAGATTTTGTAAATGTCTTAAAAGCTTTTTTTCCATCATTATCTTCATTTTATAAAGGAATTTATGGTCTTATAGGAGCAGCTTTGTGTATAATCTTATTAATTGCTATGTTACCTTGTGTGTTTCGTCTAATATATGACATGTGGAAACAAATGAGTATAAAAATCAAAGAGTTACAGTTGATATCTATGCAACATGTTCCTGCTACAATACATACGCAATAAAATAAAACAAAAAAGGGTGAAATGATGAGATGATCCTGCCTGAAAGGGTAGAATCAGACATCAAGAAAGAAGGCTTGCCTGGAAAGGGTTAGCTTTCTGAGCTTGCCTGGCAAGGGTTAGCTCTCTAATCTTGATGGAACAGTTTATGAATACTATAAACAAAGCTTGTTTGATCTATGAAGCAGATGTCCTGTAGTCACAGAACATGTAGCATAGGAATGTTGTATACAAACTGTTAAATCTGCCAAGTACATGGCTGCATACAGGTAGCTATTGTATAATAGTACTTACTGTAAGACCAGATTGATTAATGACTGATTTGTTATCTGAAAGTAAGTTCTATATAATGTGAGTTTAGGAGATAATAAAGTTACCATTTGCCTCAAGAGCAGTGGTCCGCCTATTCTTCATCATCCTGAAAAAGAGCCGGTCTCTGTCAACACAGTGTTACTTTTATACCCCTTTCCAAACCTACATGTAGTGAATTCATTGGATAGTAACTACTTGTAGTGATTTCACTGGACGGCAACTACTTGCAGTGATTTTACTGGATAGTAACACACATCTGAGTTCCAGGGTTCTTCCTTGTTTTCTATCATTCTACTTCTCTACCTTGTCCTTGAGTTAGTTTAAGCTAACAGAGATTGTTTATACTTGTGTTAGGCTAAAAAAAGAGATTGCTTGTACAGCTGCTGTTTGTGCTACACTCTCAAGGCCTCTCGAGGAGATAGCAGGGGCCCATGGCCCTGCTGCTCAAGCCATTCTGCAACACCCCACTAATACTATAAACGGTTGTCTCAGCCAAGCAAAGTTAGGGAGCCATGAAGTAAGTTTCTCCCATAACTCTGTAAATCCCCAAGAAGTATTGTCCTGGGCCACCAAGTGTAATACATGAGCCTTTTCCCAAATCTTTTGTATGTCTGTCTGTACCTGTCGCTTTTCATCAACATATGCACAGCAGGACTGATTGATGACTGTGCATACCCCCCTTCTTTGTGCAGAGGGCATTTGTCTGTATATAATAGTAGAATTGACCAATGGTTGTATTTTGAACCTTGGCCCCCTAACCTCTGTATCATTGAGGCTGTTACAGTGGTACCCTACACCATACCCTGTGTCATCAAAGGGCCACTTCCACTTAGACCGGCTTGCCATGTATCCATAGTATGGCACCCCCATGCTGCCTTGAGGCAGCACAGTACATATCCAACAATCACTAATATTCAATGTCCTTGCCACCCTATTGATTACCATAATATATTGATTGTGATCCCAAGCCTCTATTGAGGATCAGCAGCATGTAAAATACAATTTTCCAGGCTGCACCTGAGTAACCTTCCATGGGGTTTTGTGTGCCCTTTTCACTCTGGAGTGATGGATCCAGGCACTCTGTTCCTTGATCTTGATGGCTGTGAAGGAGGTCAGCAGCACTTGGAATGGTCCTTCCCACTGCGGTTCCAGAGTCTTGTCTGCAAGAGACTTTACATATACAAAATCGCCAGGAGATATCTTATGTACTGGCCCATCAAGTCCCCTTCCCCTTGTGCTGTATACGTTTTTCAATCTTTCTAAGTTGTTTGCTCAGCTCTATGAGGTACCCATTCAATTGCTCTTCCCCTGTTTGTGATGATATTCCCATCCTTACAGAATATGGCCTTCCATACAGGATTTCAAAAGAACTCCCTCCCTGGCTCTAGGCCTTGTTCTGATTCGTAAAAGAGCCAGAGGCAGGGACTGTGGCCAAGGCAAGCTTGCTTCCTGCCCCAATTTTACAATCTGTTGTTTGATCAAGTGATTCATTTTCTCTACCTGGCCACTCGATTGAGGCCGGTAGGGAGTATGCAGTTGCCAGTCAATCCCCAGTTGTAAGCTCACTTGTTGAACTATTTTTGATATAAAGTGTGGTCCCCTATCTGAGGACATTGCTGAGGGTACACCAAACCTTGGAATGATTTCTTGTAACAAGACACTGGTAACCTCCCGAGCTTTTGCCGTCCTGCAAGGAAATGGTTCTGGCCATCCTGAAAAAGTATCAGTTAATACCAACAAATATCGGTACCCCCCTTTTCTTGGGAGTTCCGAGAAATCAATTTGCCATTGTTGTCCAGGCAGGTTACCTCTGCCTATCTGGCCCATTTCCAGTTTTGGGCCTCCTTTGGGGGTAGTCTGAAGGCAAAGATCACACTGTTGTGTCACCTGTCGCACTGTTGTATACAGGTTTCTGGCAATGATTTTCCCAATCAAATATTTGTACAGTGCTTCTGCTCCCCAATGACCTTTCCTATGTTCCTCTCGAACTACTAACCATATCATGTGTGAGGGGACTATAATTTTCTGCTGTGGAGTAACTGCCCATCCATCCTGGTTATATTCTCCATCTAAATCCCCTATAAGTTTAAGGTCCTCCTTATTATAGTGAGGTTTTCCCTCCAGTATGACCTTACCATCTGGGATTAGCGCTCCCTCGGTTACCTGTTCCACCCGCCTCTCTGTCTGCGAACTCATTGCCTTTTTCCATGGCTGACCGTACTTTCTGGTGTGCCTTTACATGCATGATAGCCACTTTTTCTGGTAATTGGACAGCTTCCAGGAGTTTCAAAATTTCTGTGGCATGCTTAATGGTTTTTCCCTGAGAGTTCAAGAGTCCTCTCTCCTTCCAAATGGCTCCGTGAGCACGCACCACTCCGAATGCATATTTAGAATCAGTCCATATGTTGACTCTCAGTTCTTTAGCTTTCTCAAGGGCCTTTGTCAAGGCAATTATTTCTGCTTTCTGAGCCGAGGTTGAAGCAGGTAGCGGTCCAGAGTCCAGGACCCTGTCAGTTGTTGTAACAGCATATCCTGAGTGTCGGGTACCACTCACCATATAACTGCTTCCATCTGTGAACCAGTCTTCGGCTCCCTCCAGTGGAGTGACCTTTAGGTCTAGATGGCTGGAGTATACTGCTTCAATAGTCTCTAAGCAGTCATGTTCCACAATCTCCCCTTGGTTGCCATCTAAGAAAGAAGCTGGGTTGACAATATTAGTCACCACTATCTCTATGTCATCTTGTTCTACCATGATAGCCTGGTATTTCAGGAACCTCTGTGGTGATAACCAATGACTGCCTTTAGCTTCCGAGACTGCCGACACTGTGTGAGAGACAAGCACAGTCATTTTCTGGCCCAAGGTGAACTTACGAGCTTCCTGGATATTCAAGATAGTAGCTGCCACTGCTCTGAGGCACCCTGGCCACCCTTTTGCAGCCTCATCCAATTGTTTGAAGAAATAGGCCACAGCCCTTCGATAGGGCCCAAGATCCTGAGCTAGGATTCCCAAGGCGATTCCCTGTTTCTCATGCGAGAATAAAAGGAAAGGTTTACTCACATCCGGAAGTCCGAGCGCGGGTGCTGACGTTAAGGCTCTTTTTACATCTGTGTAGGCCCTGATTGCTTCTGGGGTCCACTTCAGTTTGCTCTCGCATACCTTGATAAGGTCATACAAAGGTTTCACCAGGAGCCCATAGTTGTAAATCCAGAGCCTGCGCATCCAGTCATGCCCAAAAAGGTGCGTAGTTCTTTCACAGTCCTGGGCTGTGGTGTCTGGCAAATTGCCTCCTTTCGGCTTTGTCCTAGGGTATGGACCCCTGCACTGATTTCATAGCCCAAGTAAACAACCTGCTGTTGTACTACCTGTGCCTTCTTCTGGGAGACCCGGTACCCCTGTAAGCCCAAAAAGTTTAAGAGACTCACCGTCCAGGCTGTACAACCTTCTCTAGTTTGTGTGGCTACAAGCAAGTCGTCTACGTATTGAAGAACCTTGCCTTTGTGAGATGGTGGGTCCCAACTTTCAAGATCTTTGGCTAGTTGATTGCTGAATATCATGGGACTGTTCTTGAATCCTTGAGGCAACACCGCCCAGGTTAATTGGGTTTTCCGGCCACTTTTAGGGTTTTCCCATTCAAAGGCGAATAGCCTCTGGCTAGACTCGTGGAGAGGGAGGCAAAAGAAGGCATCCTTTAAATCTAGAACAGTAAACCAAGTTAGTTCATGGGTCAGGGTAGTAAGCAAGGTATAGGGGTTAGCTACTACAGGATACAGATCTTCAGTTACTTTATTAATTGCCCTCAGGTCTTGTACAATTCTGTAAGATCCATCTGGTTTCTTTACTGGAAGGATAGGAGTATTAAAGTCAGATTCACATTCCTTTAATAATCCCTGGTTTAAAAATTTCTCAATAATGGGTTGAATACCTTCCCGAGCCTCCCGCTTTAGAGGATACTGTTTTACTCTTACCGGTCTTTGTCTCTCTTTCAATTTCATGGTGACTGGCATGGCATTTTTAGCTCGCCCTGGTATGCCTGTCGCCCATACTCCTGGGTATACCTGGTTGCTAATTTCCTCACTCATCTTTCCTTCTATTGGAAGATCTGCTAAAAGTAAACTCATTATTTGTACATATTGTTGATCATTTACTTCCAGAGTAACTTCCCCATTCTTAAATTTAATAATGGCTTCCAATTGTTCCAGGAGATCTCTCCCCAAAAGAGATTTAGGGGAGTCAGGCAAATATAGAAATTTGTGGACCCCCATCTGTTTTCCCAATTTATATTTTAATGGTTTACAAAAATATGCTTTTTCATTTTGGCCAGTAGCTCCTTTTACAATAACATATTCTTCTCCCGAAGGCACCAGAGCTTGATTCAGAACTAAGTTGCTCCCGTATCTACCAGAAATTCTACTTCCCTTTGTTCTCTCCCTAGCTCTATTATAACCAGTGGATCTGCTAGGGTAGATTCCCCAGGTCTCTTGTCAGTCCTCATCTGCAAATGCCACTACCCTCTCCCTTTGACCATCTTGTTTACGCCTCGGGCAATCAGCCTTCCAATGGACCCAGCAATATTTTTCCAGTGTGCTAATATGCATCCTAAGGGGCTTTTCCTTAGGATTTCTTTTTCCTGGGTATTTCCCATTTTTGTTTCCTCTTTTTAGTTCACCTCACTACTCTGCGTTTGGAACCCTCCCCCAGTTGTATCCCAAAGTTCAACAACTTGCTCCAATTGCAACAACTGCCAGTAACAGTATCACTCACAAAACAGTAATTCCACAACAATAGTATTCATAATTCATACTATACATGGTGTTGATATGTTACTGCTAAGACAGTCCAAACTTTGTTTTGGGGGTTTTTCTTTTTTTTCTTTTTTTTCTTTTTGAAACAGAGATCTCTTTTCTTTAACAACCCATGTTGCACACTCACACAGCGATCTCTTAACGCTTTTCGCTTCGTTCGTCTCCGGCCGCGCCCCTCGCGGAGCTACGGAACCGCGGATCAGAACTCCACACTCGCTCCGTGCTTAATTGCACGTCTCAGCCACACTTCATTCACACACACGCACACCGAGAGCTCTCGTTCACTCCGGGCCATCTTAGAGTAGGAGTGCCCCCGCAGGAGGCTTTGCCAGCAGCAACCCTACCGCAAATCCCCCTTATACAGTCATCGGAAGTATACACGTCCTGTCCCTTACTCCTGTCACACTCTAACTACGGTGTAGAGCAGTGGTGCTCCGGCAGGAAGCATTGCAAACAAGCAACCCTACCGCAACCCCCCCCTTATACAGTCATTGGAAGTATGCACGTCCTCCGTCACACCCCGTTTGTCCCTCTATCCGCATACGACGGCCCCTACCTGGGTACCCTACCTGGGACTACGCTGTGCGCCAGACGTCTCGGCGCGTCTTACCAGCAGCCCATGCTGCAGCTACTTATTCAGTAAACATACCTTTGTCCGCAATGTAGATGGTCCTTGTCTGCTCCCGTAGTGAACGGCTGGGAGCGGAGCCCCTACCGAGAAGATCCCGGGGCGCGCCTAGGGTGTCCATTCCTCAATCGTTCCCACAGCCGAGCAGAGAGGGTCCCATCTGGGGTGCCAAAATGACGTGCAGAATAACGACTTTACAACCAGTAAGGTTATAAAGAAGGTATGTTTATTCAGCGCTGGGTGCACGGGGGATCGCTCCTCCACAAGCGTGCACACCCTAGAGCTGTTGGCAAGCTCATTATATGACACAAAGTAATACATATTCATCCATGTTGTTGCATATACATTAGGTGCCCGAGGATAGGGAGGGGTTATTACAATTAGTTCCCGGAAATCATTATCATAGTTGCCCCCCCCCCCCCCCGAGCTCCTCCTTGTTGCACCTGCGCAGTGTCTTCTGGTGGTTGCGGGCAGGGGTCTCTGGGATGAAGGCTGTATGTCTTCCTCACTGTGCACTTTTCACCTCTCGGCATTCCTTTCTGGGATCTGCACCACGTGCTTGCTTTCTCAGCAAGTTTCTGGGGGAACATCCTCTTACACAACACCCTCCTTCACAATCCAAACCTTATCTATACATTCTAAGCCTTATCTATACATTCCAAGCCTTATCGATGCTAAGCAATGCCATCCTGTTTACTCCTTATGTGTTAGTCCTTTTTTACCAAGGGAGGCCATCTGGTTTTCCTCAGATCCGTACAAACGACTGGAGGACAATATGGATTTGTTGATGCTGAAATTCCCTAATCCTATAGATATTAGACAAGTCCGAAAATTAATAACATCACCAGAGGAATGGGACGGTGAAATCTGGAAAAGCTTAGATTGTGAGGAGGAAGATTTTGAGGATGAGGTCTGTCCCGACCCCCCTCCTCTCTCCGAACAGCAAGAGCCGTATGCCGCTGCTGTTACAGCAAACGCGGTTAGAGGCTGCTTTTACCGGGACCGCTGCCCCCCTCTCTCCTCCGGCAGCTGCTGCTTCTCAGGTTACAGGCACCGTTCCTGCCGCGGGAAGCGTCAATGCTGCCCCCGCCGCAGGCGCCGATAGAATCATAGAATCATAGAATCCTAGGGGTTGGAAGGGACCTCGAAAGATCATCTAGTCCAACCCCCCTGCCAGAGCAGGGTCACCTAGAGTACATCACACAGGAAGGCGTCCAGGCGGGTTTTGAATGTCTCCAGCGAAGGAGACTCCAGAACCTCTCTGGGCAGCCTGTTCCAGTGCTCTGTCACTCTCACAGTAAAAAATTTTTTTCTGATATTCACCTTAAACCTCCTATGCTCCAATTTGTATCCATTACTCCTTGTCCTATCACTGGTCATCACTGAAAAAAGCTTAACTCCATCTTCTTGACACTCACCCTTTACGTATTTGTAAACATTGATGAGGTCCCCCCTCAGTCTCCTTTTCTCCAAACTAAAGAGACCCAGCTCTCTCAGCCTTTCCTCATAAGGGAGATGTCCCATTCCCTTAATCATCTTTGTAGCTCTGCGCTGGACTCTTTCCAGCAGTTCCCTGTCCTTCTTGAACTGAGTGGCCCAGAACTGGACACAATACTCCAGATGCGGCCTCACCAAGGCAGAATAGAGGGGGAGGAGAACCTCCCTTGACCTACTAACCACACCCTTTCTAATGCACCCCAGGATGCCATTGGCCTTCTTAGCCACAAGGGCACACTGCTGGCTCATGGTCATCCTCCTGTCTACTAGGACCCCCAGGTCCCTTTCTCCTACACTGCTCTCCAGCAGGTCAGCCCCCAACCTGTACTGGTACATGGCATTTTTCTTCCCCAAATGCAAAACTCTACACTTGCCCTTGTTGAACTTCATCAGGTTTTTCCCCGCCCAAGTCTCCAGCCTGTCTAGGTCTCTCTGAATGGCAGCACAGCCTTCTGGTGTCAGCCACTCCTCCCAGCTTGGTGTCATCAGCAAACTTGCTGAGGGTACATTCTGTACCCTCATCCAGGTCGTTGATGAAGATGTTGAACAACACCGGTCCCAGTACTGACCCCTGGGGGACTCCACTAGTCACAGGCCTCCAACTAGATTCTGCCCCATTGACTACAACTCTCTGACTTCTACCTTTCAACCAGTTCTTGATCCACCTCACTGCCTGATCATCAAACCCATACTTGATCAACTTATCTACAAGGATGCTGTGGGAGATGGTGTCAAATGCTTTACTGAAATCAAGATAGACCACATCTACCGCTCTACCATCATCTATCCACCTAGTAATTTCCTCATAGAAGGCTATGAGGTTAGTCAAACATGACTTCCCCTTGGTAAAACCATGTTGACTGCTCTTGATGACCCCCATGTCCTTGATATGTCTACTACTTGCTACTCTTGATATGTCTACATCTTGCTACTCCTCTACAGCCGGTTGCCGCTACCGCTGCCTCTGCCCCTGTAATAACGGAATTGTTGGACCCCAAAGAGGGGGAGGAATCAGAACTAAAAATGAGACCTGTAATTAAAACTGAGGTATCGAGGGGCCGCAGAGAGGCCAAAGGAGAACTGCAACTAAGAGTTCTCCTTGGGATCCTCGGCAGATGGCAACATTACAGGATAAATACTCGTAGCCACCGGGAGAAACAGCAACTCAGTATTTATGGAGGGTGTGTCTCTCCGGAGAACCAGTAATGCTAGATAACAATGAAGCTGGTGGAAATTGGGCTCCGGAAGTCCAGCTAAATCTTGGCCCTCCCCCTGATAACTGTCTTCATTCTATTACCAGCCGAGTTGCATGTTGGGCTGGAGGAACAGATCCACAGGATAGGGGAGAATCAACTATTATACCTACTAATTCACTTGATGGTCTGTTAACTGCTATTACAAAAGCAGGCTGTGTACAGACAATGTACGATCACGCTGACAGACACCCCAATCACTACCAAGGTGAACCCTGATACGATAAAGCCTCTTTTCAGGGGTGCTCCGGCAGACCTAAAAAGCTATTTAGGGAAGCGCAAAGACACCATTGGAGCCGATAGGCTTTACAATCAGGGGTTACAAGCCAGCCAGCAGAGACAGCTGATTCCTACACGGGCAGAAATTTTACATGATACAGTGACTCATGCAAGAGATACAGACTGGTCAGATT
This sequence comes from Apus apus, assembly GCF_020740795.1. Classification (NCBI taxonomy): domain Eukaryota; kingdom Metazoa; phylum Chordata; class Aves; order Apodiformes; family Apodidae; genus Apus; species Apus apus. The sequence continues at coordinate 9,596,718 of NC_067311.1, read as the reverse complement.
CTAACAAGCAAGCTAAACCACCAGACAAAGTTTTAAAACACGAAGCGCAAAAATCCTTCGGACACCAGGTGCAAACTTGTGTGATAAGAGACCAAAAGAAATACGAGTCTCCCTGCACAGCACAGCAACAGCATGAGCTTGGGAGAAAGGCACTATCCTTGGAACTCCCCCATACATTGTTACAGAATCAGCCGGCAGCTCGCATAGCAGAAACAGTGGCTGCAATAGAACAGGCAGCAAGGAAAAAACAAAAAGAGAGAAACTGAAAACATCCTAGGGGGGACTGGAGAAACCTAGGTTCCCTTGAAGAGAGAAAAAAAAACACAACTGTAAACACCAGGCAAACTTTAGGCCTTCTCATTCAGTGTTTTATGACCTGTCAGTGGTCTGATAAAGCAGGACCTGACATTTATTTCTGGATTACTAACTGCCTTAAAAACAGGCATACTGAAAAACTGCTATTGCAGGACTTCGCCTCTGGTTTTCTACTCTTCTTACCCCAGACTATATGCAAAGTGATAATACATACGAAATATACAATCAGTTCACAATGGATTTTTCCTTCTTTTAAAATGGGGTAACATGTTCAGCCTTTCCCTGCTGAGGCAGTTTTCTCTTTTCTTTTCTTTTACAGTATCCTACTGGATGGTGGAGGCAACTAGGCCTCAGCAAGAAGTCCTACTTCTGATACCAGATGACAAACAGCAATGCAACGTTCCTGTTACTATTCCAGCACTTGACAATGCTGTCCCTCCAATCATTGTTTGTCTTTATTCTAGCATGGTGTTTCTGAATTTAATAAGCATGTTTTGTTTCTTTAGCAGGAAAATAATTGTTCCTGTAATTGCTAATCTGACATTATGTCCTTCTGTCATTCAAAAAGGTCCTTTTTCTTTCCAGTTTACTCAAGTTTGTCACTCTTTGTGATTGTTTTGTTGCTGTTTTGTGTATGGTTTCCTTTTATTATTACTTCTGAAAAGGAAAACAAGCAAACAAACAAAAACAGACTTTTGTAGTCTATGTATGCTGATCCTTATCAGAAGGTTCATTCTCTGGATCAGAGCCAGTGGTGTCAGAGTATCTATAATGATTCCACTAATACTTGGTATTACAGAAGTTGAAGTGTAGCTTTGTGGAATTATCACCTAGCACCCAAACTTGCGCAACACTGGAATAAAACAATATCTCAGCTCTGTGTGCTTGATTGGCTCCAAGCACACCGGGTGATGAACCCCAGGTTGTTTAGCCTGGAGAAAAGGCTTTATCGCTCTCTACAATTACCTGAAGGGAGGTTGTAGCGAGGAGGTGTTTGGTCTCTTCTGCCAAGTAACAAGTGAGAGGATGAGAGGAAGCAGCCTCAAGTTGCACTAGGGGAGGTTTAGATTGGATATTAGGAAAAAAAGGGTTGTCAAGCATTGGAACACGCTGCCCAGGGAAATGGTTGAGTCACCATTCCTGGATGCATTTAAAAGATGCGTAGACATGGTGCTTAGGGACAGGACTGAGTGGTAGACTTGGTAGTGTTAGGTTAACAGTTGGACTCTATCTTGAGAGTCTTTTCCAACCTGAATGATTCTACGATTCTATGCATGGTAGATGAATCAACTGAATCTTTATCAGAGTACTCTTGGAGCCACCACAATTCTTACTTCTGAAAATCTCTTGTAGAGAACACTAAGATAGGAAAGAAGAGGCTTGTTGTCAAATGGATACTTCAGAACTGGACACACTCCTCAACAATTTACCATTATAAAAGAACAAAATAAAGATCAAATCTGCATGCTTGGAAAATGAATTATAAATTACTTACTTGCAGAGGATATGGTGCATATCTTACTATTTAGGAGAATCCCATAACAGTCAAACTCATAAGTCATGGAGAACACATCTACCATCAAACTTCATTCCCCTCTGCATTCCATCGTCTTAAACAGATATAACATTATTAAAGTTAACACAACCTAAATATATTAATTTGCAAAGATTCTAACCAAAGCCACCAAGTATGTTGTCTGAAAGACCCAAGATGCCTTTGACAAAAGTGGATGCAGATTAACCACATCACATAGACATGATCAGTCACAATGCCATGCTAATATAGCTACACTGATGGTGAAGCAGACCTAGTGGGACTGCTCTATTGATGTGTTATCACAGTGGGTACAAGATTCCAGCTCACTACCCAAACTGTAAGAAATAGGCAGTGGTTGTGGATGCTCTAACTTCTAGATTTTCACCACTGGAAGAGGAAGATGTATAGCACACATGCACAACCTTACTATGTACCACTAACTAAACACCGCTTCAGCAATTATGCTTAAAAGCAGAGTTCAAAATCCTGCCAACCCTGGGAAGATTAAGAGTTAGAAATGAAGAAGCATTAATTATTTGAGTTGCAGCCTACATTAAATTAGCTTAAATGTATTTGGTTAAATGATATTGACTTAGAATGTGCAGCAACTGTGCCTACAGTGAGATCATAACAGATAGGTACACTGAAGGTGTTTTGGTTCAATTTTAATGCTTTCATCTAAACCTGGGTCATTGGAAAAAATGTTCAACACTGCAAGATGAGAAAAAATGGAGCAACATATTGGCTCTAACCACATGATGCCAGGGTAGACATTTATCTTCCTTATTTATGTTGTGTATTAAAATTAAATACTTAGAATGTAATATTTTTATGGTTAAATGATGTCCTGGTTTGAGCCAGGATAAAACTAATTTCCTTTTTGTGATTTTACTTTTCAGTTAAGTCCCTTCTAAGTAGCTCCAGTTGCTGAAATTAACAGTATGTTTTTCAGTCAGTGTCTAGGACTGATAACACTTGATGTTTATAGTTACAGCCAGAGAATGGTATGCAGAACCAAGGCCACTGCTTGGTTCTGAAAAGTATCTTATGCTCCAGAACCAGAAAGGAGACCCTCCTTTGGGGAGGAGTGGACCTGACAGGTGACCAAAATTGACCAAACGCAGCATTCCATCCCATACACATCATACTGGATATAAATCTGAGGGATCAGGAGGGGCTCGCTCTCTTTGTCCATGGCCAGCATTCTGGGAGGATTCTGTCTGTTCATCTGCCTTTGATCCTGATCCCTGCATTCCTGCACCTCTGCATTCCTGCATCCCAGCTCCTGTCTGCTGCTGACTCCAGGAGTTGATTCCAGGACTTTTCCAGGGCCTGCCCTGCAGCCTTGTTGGTGACGTGGGTGTTATTGGGGGGGTAGGGGGAGAGCACGATGGTGCTTTTGTGTATATTTGTATATATTTATATTATTTCATTAATTTTCTTTTTGTCACTACTGTCTCAATTAAGGCTGTGTAGTTTAGTTTCCAACCCATAAGAGTTTGTCTCCCTTATTCCCTCTTTTCCCTATAAGGGGAGGGAGGGGGGTTAACAGAGAGCATCTGTCATTCATTTAATTGCTGGCCCAGCATTAAACCATGACAAATGAGAAAAGTATGCTGTAGAAAAGCATCAGCAGAAAACAAGAGTCCACATATTCCATTAAATTTAATTTGTCAGACAAACGTTATCCATGTACAATCAGTGTGCATTGTAATAATTCTATTAATAGAATATTAACTGGCTGCATAGCACATTTGACATTGCCTATTTTAATAGGGAAAACAAGTATATTTTCAATAAATTTTGTCTGATTTGGATTCCAAAGTGTTCAGATATTGAACACTCCTTCTTTAAAACCAATGGACTGGAAAAAAACTTTCCAGATCCCAGTTTAGCTGAATATTTCCCAGCATTTCATTACGACAAATCACAATATTGACAGTTTAATAGAAAACCTCAGAAAACATGTATCTGAAGCATTCAATAAAAATTGGGCACTAAATGGATTAAAAGTGTTCCCTTTGCCCACTTTTGCATTTTGAACAGTAAATAAAGATATTATTAAAGATATTTTAATAAAAAGTGTTTAGTTTGCAATATTTTAAAGCCATTTATTTTATTTTGTAAAAAGGCATTATTACAACTGATCACAAACAGGAGAAATCCTGGCTATTTTACAGTCATGGGTACAGAACTTAAATATTCAAGCTTATGATGAAAAGCGGCAAGGTGGTTGCAGTGTACAGTGTAAACAAATAGCTTTGTAAAGTGAATAAAGACTTTGAGAATTCTTTACTAAGAAAAAAAACAACAACTCATTCCTTCCTGAAACATGATCACAGGTCAGTGTTTAAAAATTCATTTGCAAACGTAATTTAAACTGTGTTCAGCCTAAAAACAGCTTTATGAGATCCAGTCTGAATGGGGCAGTGTTGAGGTCCCTGTAAAAGTAAACATTTTTTAATTTTTTAGAAGAGAAGGAAAAAAAGTGCCACAACATTTGCAGCACAGTGCAGCATAAACTTTAAATACAAAAATATTTTTTCTCTTGTTGGAATAATAGACTTTGCATCCTGGAAAGAAGTAACAATACTGCTACTGACAGAATATCCAAGTCCATATCTTTCAAGTCATATAAGGCAATTACTGTATTAGCTTACTGCATATGGCTAAAAGAAGGTCCAGAAAATGTCAGTCTTTGTTATGTTTTCCGGCTACTCCATGTATGTTCAGGTGTACTTTTGTGATCTGATGAGTGTTCAAATGGAGATCTGTGTCCTAAAGGAGATCTTGAATCATAAGGAGACCTCTGATCTAATGGTGACCTTGGGCCACTACCAGAAGCTCTGTGGTCCATTTGCCAGTCTGAGTGGTACCTGTAATCTCTTGAAAATTTATGATGGCTGTACTCTGAAGTGGAACGGTGATCTGAATGTATCCTGTGGTCTAAATGGGAACGGTGATCTGAATTAGGCCGACTGTCTTTTAAACTTCCTTCTAGGCTTGACCTGTGATCTCTGCTTCTGTGGTCATCCAACTTTCTATGTTTACTATCACTATAATATCTGAAAAGATGTACTTATATTAGTATTACTGAACACATTATAAGAACTACAATTATGTCAATTCAACAGAACTGTATTAGAGGAATTTCTTTGCAGTTTTGCATTACTCAAAAAAGATACTTTGGTGCTTACTACAAGCATACTGCAAAACCAGGAGGGGATTTCTTAACAGATTTTATAATTGCTGAAGCAATTTACCTGCTGTCTTGTTTATAGTGTTCCCAGTCTCTGTGGTCTTTTCCATTGCTGAAGGCTGAATAGGACCTTTTCCTAGAGTCACTTTTCTTATAAGCATCTCCCTGATGTCTGTCCTTATGATGATCATGGTATTGTGACAAATGTCTATCAGAAGAATAACTGTCCCTGCTACTGTCATCATGGTTTGTATTCTCTTTCAGTCTTTCAATATCTATTTAATAAAGCAGAGGTTATAAGTCTCACACACTATAATTTTTTTTCTTCACCAATTCAAACAGCACTTCTACCTTTCAGATTTAAAGCAATTTAAAAGAGCATTATAATTTGACAGAAACAAGATCTAAATAATCAAAGACAAATGCACTAATGTGAGAGAACTGAGAGAAATCTCAGAAGTAAATAGAAGGCAAGCAAGCTAGAAATGTAGAGCTGAGAAACTAAAATTTTCTACATTACAGATTTAATAAAGAGGATCAGTGTGGTCTAAATGAGCAGTGAGTAGAGACCAGGTGCCTTTAGTGGAACAGTTTTAGACCAAATGGTAGGAAGTTCCTCTCTAAGGAGGGAGAGCCCTAGCATGAACATCAGTTTTAGAGGTACATCTTTTTAATGAAAGGTTTTCAAGTGACATTCCTAAAATACAATATACTAATTTTAAACCCATGATAAACATACTCAAAGTTTTACATAACACGATATAAAAATAAGTATTACAAGAAGGTAAGTGTGGGAGCACAAAAAAACAGCATTATTGTCAACAATAAAATACATCCTATATTGCAAACCATTGCTAACCATGACTTCAGGGAATATATCTCATGAGATGGTGACATAACTATTACAAACAGGTATAGAGCCTCCAAAAAGTTTACAAGTGTTGAGTTGGCCCCTCCTTCCTAAAAATTAAATACAAACTTTTTAAAAGTGTGGGTTTTTAAAAATGATTTAATTAAAAGGAATGGCAAAATAACTTGCGACTAAAATCAGTAAGTACCAAGTTCAGTTCGTGCTCACTTGAATGTCATCAGCAAACTAGCAAAGCTACAGTAAGTCAGCCTATCTCTATGATATCCAGCAGTATGGGAGTTCTAGGAGACAGTTTCAAGCTTATTTCATTTCACATACTGTCATTTAAGATATCTAGCAAAATAATAAAGAATCATAGAATAGTTAGGGTTGGAAGGGACCTTAAAGATCATCTATAGTTCCAATCCCCTTGCATGGGCAGGGACACCTCCCACTAGACCAGGTTGCTCCAAGCCCCATCCAACCTGCCCTTCAACACTTCCAGGGAAGGGGCATCCACAACTTCCCTGAGCAACCTGTTCCAGTGTCTCACCACTTTCACAGTAAAGAATCTCTTCCTAATATCTAATATTTCATCTTAAAACTGTTACCCCTCATCCTTTCACTACATGCCCTTGTAAAAAGTCCCTCTCCAGCTTTCTTGTAGGCCCCCTATATGCTCAAGATTTCTTACCTGGATTTCTAATTACATACGTATTCACATTGCTGCTAACATTCTGGTCACTGTGTTGCTGAAAGAGACAAGTACAAAAATTGTCACTGATAAACCCCAAAGTCATATCTGAATTCTTCAGAAAATATCCTAAGAAAGCAGACTAGTTTACTATGAACAGTAAAATACACTTCAAATTTATTGAATATACTCGATTGATACTTAATAAAACAGTCATAAAACTTAGTATATATATTTGTATATTTAGTCTGAAAGTATTACCTGAGATTCTTGGCGTTTTTTGATTGCATGTTTATACAGCTTGTGCAGCTTTCTGGCATCAAATTCTGTAAACTTAGAGACAAAAATCCACAAGTTTCTGAGGAAAAAGAAATAGAGGTTATAATTCTTCCATATATTAGTTTTTATTGTATCATACAACAGAAAATAGACTTAAATGAAATTATTTCAACAGGACTTCAGTAAACCAAAATAACTGTAAAGTCTGTTACACAGAAAATTACTTATCTGCACAGCAAACATTACTTAGCTGTGTTTCAAATATTTAAGAAATTATTTCCTTTATTAATTTGTAGTTTTGTAATATTTATCACGACTGCAAAATGCCAAGTTCATGAAAAGCAGTATTAATAGCAATTCTGTTAATAAAATTATTTGTGCAATTGTAGAGAAATGTAATTTTCAATTTGCTGTGCAAGTCTTCTGAAAGATTGTTTGAACTATGTCAGAAAACTTGAGTATTTACTACTCAGTAAAGATTCTTAAACTAGAAATCTCTTGCAGCACAAGAAATTTGACCTACACGCCTCATTTCCTACAGATATAAGGGAAAGGATTTTTCCACAGAATTCCAAGGCCTGGTCAAAGCTTTCAAAACCAAATGAGAAATCTGAGAGGATGGAAGTAGCATAGCAAAAACTTTGATCCTAATCTATGGTGTAAAAGAAGAAAGTTAAACAAATCAACTCTCTTAGTGTCAAGATGTCAAAACCCTATCCTTCTATGATTGCAGACACCAGATCTAAAGTCTGGAATTCTTTTTGCAAAGTTTAGAGGTCTTAAAAGACTACAGAATACTACTGTTCTAAATAGGGTTTAGTTCAGAAACATCTCAAGTGTGTAGGCTCAAGAAGCATCTATAAAGTTTTGGCCTAGAGGTTTGCAAAAGTAGACACAAGCAGCCAATGGTGCGTCCAATGACATCTGTATAAGAAATATAGAATTAATACTTTTACTAAATTCTATGTCTTATTAAAGACAGATGAAATACATTTTAAAAATCTATATGGTACTGTAGCATTATTATGAATTAATATTATAGTAGCTCTACTATGAATTTCCACTTAGAAGTATGTTTACCAAGGTGTCTTTAAGACATGGATATTGTTTTTGTATTTCAGTTCACCCTAATATTATCAAGTAAAGCAAATACAAACGGCAGAAATATTCTATGTTAACAACAGTCAGCAAGGAAACTGAACACTTAATGTCATATATGGAAGTGCAGGATAAATTTGCTATCATAAAGGATTAAAGCACACATTATGACAAAACTAACTCAAATTGTATTAAGAACTTAATAACAAAATATAACAAGGTTTATAAACCAAAATTTTTTCTTTTTTTTTTCCCCCAAAGTTATCACCTCACAGATGCATAACACCACGTAAAGCTCTTCGTTAATTTTGAAATACATCCGAGTATGTTATAATAAATGTTTTTTATAAAGTCATAGTTAGCATTTTATTTCATTTGAGAGGATATTTTTAAAAAACTAAAGGATTCTACAACTCAAAATCATTCAAACTTCAGCACACAAATTTATAATGGCCTATTTTTAGCATGAATTAAGTAAAACGACAACCAAACTTTGAAGTTGAAAAAGCCAGATTCTTTAATTATAAGAACTCTTCCAGTAAACATTAACTATACTCTAAATACAGTTATTTTCTGTTTGCTTTTGGTTTTAAAAAGTAAGATGACTCCACCTACTGGACAAAATGCATTGCTATGCAAGTATGAAAGTAAAACCTTTAAAAGCTGAAGCCATTTATTATCATCATCTTTTTTAAGTCCTTATTTAATAAAGCAGAAAAATACAAAAAAGGGAAAATAAGAAACAAGAGAAATTATAAAAAACTGTTCTGTTTAATAGAAGCTATTATAGATTTTCCTTTTTCAAGAAAAATCATGCAGAATAACTTACTTTCTCCACTGTTTAATTTGTTCAGGATTTGTGTACTCCTTTAGACATTCAGTAATATGGTCCCCAATTTTGATTAGGCACTGTCTAGTATGCTCCAGCTGTTCCCTTTCAGAAAGCCCTTTCTCTGGTCTATCCAGTTGTTTCAATGCTGCTTTGACAGGCCTCATTCTTTCTTTGCACTATAAAACATAAAAAGGAAACATTAATTCAAAAGAAAACAAAAAGATTTTTAAAACTGTAAAACATGACCCACCCTTATTGTGCTATTTATACAGGCAAAGACAGCACTGTTTTAAGCTAAATTAAAAACAAGTCTTCTCTCACAGCACTTAGTTTTACTACGATGTTTCATTTGGAAAAATAGTACTTTAAATCCAGTTGAAAATTTAGTCCTATATGAAAGCATTAGGTTCTATGTAGCAAATATTAGATTTAAGAAAGCACTAATTAAATATAAAATATTTTCTCAGGAAAAGAAATTTTAACAACAAGGTTTTACAATCATGGGTTTAACTTTCAGCACAACTATATAGGAGAAGCCGTATTTTACTTTTTAGAACATTGAAAACTATACAAATTCAGTGTCAAGATTAAGTATGTGAATGTTTAATATATTTTAAGTAGATACTTTCAGCAACAATGAAACCTGACATTCAACAAAAGATCAGCATTCCTTCTCTGAGCAGTTTTTAAGCCTGAGTTCTATGCAGATACTAACAGAAACTGAACTTTCTAGAATAAAGCTAGTTATGGTGTGCCTAAATTAGTAACAGTGATGACAACAATGTACCCATAGATATATTTCACATGTGCATATTTGAATTTTCACACTAATTCAAATGTGTTGACAGCAAACGCAGATAAACCAATTAGCAAGTTTTAAATTATAGACACTTGCTTTGAAATAGCATTCAATCACAATGGCAAGGTAGACAGATGAAATGCACATTTTAACCTGTCACAAGGCAGACAAGAAGTCAAATTAGTTAGTCTCAACAACCCACAGCAACAATTTCCATTTGAAAAGTTAATCATGCTAATTAGATTGCATGTGACTATGACATAATTATGAATATATGTTCCAGAATGGAGGGCCTAGCAAAAAAAGTGTTTTATATGCAACCTAGAATTGTTCCCACCAAGGAAGAGAGGCAAGTCTGTATATCCAGAAAAAAAATATGAGGAGTTTTGGAGAATATCACCATAACTGTGTCAACATCTAGGGACAACTCAAAAATCAGTGAAATTGTTCCGTTACCAGTTCATAGAATCATAGAATCATAGAATCCTAGGGGTTGGAAGGGACCTCAAAAGATCATCTAGTCCAACCCCCCTGCCAGAGCAGGGTCATCTAGAGCACATCACACAGGAACGCATCCAGGTGGGTTTTGAATGTCTCCAGAGAAGGAGACTCCACAACCTCTCTGGGCAGCCTGTTCCAGTGCTCTGTCACTCTCACAGTAAAAATTTTTTTTCGAATATTCACCTTGAACCTCCTATGCTCCAATTTGATCCCATTACCCCTTGTCCTATCACTGGTCAACACTGAGAAAAGCCTAACTCCATCTCCCTGACACTCACCCCTTACGTATTTGTAAACATTGATGAGGTCACCCCTCAGTCTCCTTTTCTCCAAACTAAAGAGACCCAGCTCCCTCAGCCTTTCCTCATAAGGGAGATGATCCACTCCCTTAATCATCTTTGTAGCTCTGCGCTGGACTCTTTCAAGCAGTTCCCTGTCCTTCTTGAACTGAGGGGCCCAGAACTGGACACAATACTCCAGATGCGGCCTCACCAATGCAGAATAGAGGGGGAGGAGAACCTCTCTTGACCTACTAACCACACCCTTTCTAATGCACCCCAGGATGCCATTGGCCTTCTTAGCCACAAGGGCACACTGCTGGCTCATGGTCATCCTCCTGTCTACCAGGACCCCCAGGTCCCTTTCTCCTACACTGCTCTCCAGCAGGTCAGCCCCCAACCTGTACTGGTACATGGGGTTTCTCTTCCCCAAATGCAAAACTCTACACTTGCCCTTGTTGAACTTCATCAGATTTCTCCCTGCCCAACTCTCCAGCCTGTCCAAGTCCCTCTGAATGGCAGCACAGCCCTCCAGTGTGTCAGCCACTCCTCCCAGCTTTGTGTCATCAGCAAACTTGCTGAGAGTACATTCTATACCCTCATCCAGGTCGTTGATGAAGATGTTGAACAACACCGGTCCCAGTACCGACCCCTGAGGGACTCCACCAGTTCATGCCATTAAGTAACTAAGTAGCTACATGTCCTGGTTTGAGCACTAACCACAGCTTAAAGCAATCTTTAAAAAGACAGTTTATAAAGTACTTAAGCATAGAGGTCAACAGAGAAGCGTAATTGTACATGGGAATCATGTACACAAGATATCCTATAAATTATGGATAAGTAATTTATAATATTTAAATGAAAAAACACAAAACAAAAAACCCCACATACATAAATTGGTCAGTACGATACTGATGAAAAAACAAGTTTTCCTCTCACAGACAGAACCACAGTAGACCCAGTAAACCTGTCTGGCAGGAACAGACAACTGTTGAGAGACATGAATGATAGAACTTCCACAACAGAAAAGTAGCTGCTCAAAGTAACTCCCCTTTGCATCTTTCCAAGGGCCCAAATCGACCTATAAAACTTTAGATAGATTGAACTTTTCTACATTTTTTTCTTCCAATATTGATTCTGTTGTGGTCAAAAGTAGGGATATAACCAAAATTCTTTTGGTATCAGACATATTTTTCTGACAAGATATTTCTATGGGCTTTATTAATTGTTCCTTCCTCTAACACAGGAAGTCTGTAATTCTTCAAGATCAACTGTGAAACTTAATTTCTCTTGTTATCTTACAAAGATCAAAGAGATATTTGATAAGACCAAGCCAGAGACTACAGCAGCTGTATAAAAATTCATTCAATTCTAAAATTTAAGAAGCAGTATTCACAAATTATTATTGAGAATGGATATTCACAGTGTGTATTTTAAAACTATTCAGTACACAGATGACTAGACAAATACTCCACACTATACTGCATAAATGCGATAAAACAAAACAGTCAGCCTGAAAACAAAACTGACTTTAGTGTAGTATCTATAACCCTTCACTGATTTAAGATTTTACTGGCAATAGATATCTGTTATAATGTCTAATAACAGAATGAAGAACAACAGAAATTAAGTCCATTTAGAATATGAAGTGTAAACACTAAGTATATAGGGACTTACCACACTGAATGTCTTCTGATCAAGTTCTTCAGATTCTTCAGATATAGGAATTGGTTCACTAGTTGCAGTAATATGAACTGGAATATCCAACAATGAAACTTTTTTATTTTTTTCTTTATTTTCAGATTTGATTTCATTTACCTAAGAACAAAATATGAAAATATATCTGATAAGCAAACCTCATTTTTGGTCTGAAATTATACTGTAGTTAGGCAATCACTGTAATTACTGCATTCTCTTCAATAAAATATAAAAATAAATTCTGACATTCAATGACAGTACCTTTCATTTTCTCTTGCTGAGGGATGGAGGAGAATGGACAAGTTTCTTGCACCACTTGCACTCTCAGTTCCACTAAGCTATGCATCTTTAAATAGGTAATTTCCCATTTAATTTCCCTGTCCTTGTAGTTACAAGTGTTGAAAATAAAACTTCAAATGATACGAAAGATTTTAATGAAATGACAACTGTAAAGTAAATGATCCAAAATACCTTTTCAACTCAAAATTTTTCACAAAAACCTGGTGGCCGTTTCTAGTGATATATATAAGGGTTAAATAGGATATATAGGGTTAAAGGTTGGACTTGATGATCTTAAAGGTCTTTTCCAATCTAGATGTTTCTATGATTCTATAAGAAAAAATAACCTAGTTACCTTTTCTTCCTTTACTTCTTTCTGTGTGCATTCTTTTACTTTGTTTTCTCTCTTTTCTTTCATATTTTTAAATTCTTTTTTAACCTCTTTTTCTTTTTTCTCTCTTTTCAAATCTCTCTTATTTTCTTTTTCTTTTGTCTCTCTTTTTTCTTCAGCTTCTTTCTTTATACCAATATCTGGCTTGGGCTTTTCTTCATTTTCTTTTTCTGCTTTTATTTTTTTATGTGGATGTTTCACTGAAACAATCTCATCCTGCAATAAACAAGTTTATATGTCACATCAAAATGAGTTCCTAATTATACAAGTTTTATAACCTTCAGATTAAAATGTACTTTTTATCTGTGTTTTCTTTAGACTTAGGTTTAACACCTATCAAATGGAGCTGGATGCAGCTGTGAAACAAAATGACTACTCACTCTTTCCTTGATTAGACAGGGGTAATGGAAGGGGAGTGTCAGAGATTAAGTCCATTTAATTTTCATATCCCCAAAGAAATCTGCCCCTGTAAAAGGTAGTTAAACTGCAGGGAGCTAAAAGCAATAAGGAAATAGGCATCACAAAGCTGAGCTGATTTTTCAGGGTATGGTGATGATAAAAGACCTCTGTTCTGGTTAGCTTTGTTCCAGTAACTTTTTACTGACCACAAATTAAACATTCACGGTCACAGGAGAAGGGAACAGAGTTCCAACTTTCTCTTTCCAGAGGTGTTCTGAAGAATCTGGTGTTCTTTCATCTACCTTCAAAGTCACAAAATTAGGTGTAACATGGCCCCTAAACTTCATCTGGTTTTGGTGTTTGTGGGGTTTTGTGGGGTTTTTTTTGTTTGTTTGTTTGTTGTGGGTTTTTTTGTTGCTGTTTTTTTTTCTCCTAGTGGTTTCTGCTCTGTAATAAATTTAAATAAATGGCCCAACAAAAACAGAAGCCTAAAGGAATACATCAGAATTAATGAAAACATAACAAAGTTGAGCAGTCTATTAGAATAATGAAAGCCCTAAAATAAACAGAAGCATTCATTTGCATTTCTCAAACATCATTTATTCATGCTGTTCTTTCTAATCAAGCCTGAATTTTCCTGAGCCTAAACAGAAGTTGCTACATGAAGAATCATTATCAGTAGTAATAACGGGTTAGTCAGAAACATTAGTTTTATATTCAAATGTTACATTTCAATTGCATTTGAAGCAGATACAATGCTCAAGTCTTTAAAGAACATTGAAACTGTACAATATCACTTGTAATTGGGTGACAAAATTATTTTATGATATTATAATTTGGAAAACTAATCATCATGTCTGAGCTACAGGCTTATCATTAAATTAGATTTTAATCTTCCATGTGATTATATTGATGCAATATTAATTGCCACATTGAAGTGCTTCAATTTTATGTCAAACAGAAGATTAAATAGAAAGGTTACTAATAGAAACAACTGAATAGCCATCTTTACCATATGAATGATGTTTACCTCATTAACCTCATCATCTTCATCAGATTTTTCAGAGGGTGGTGATGAGGAGTCAATTTCTATTTCTTTAATTTTTGCAGCCTTCGTTGCTCTATTCTTCTTAGTTTTTGTTTTCCTCCTCTTTGAATTGCCCTAAATGCAAATCAGTACCTTTGTCATGTCAACTGACAAGTCTTTGCACCACAGAAAGAGATTTGTTTTTTATGTTAAAGAAAGCTTTCATTTTATTTATTGCCACTAATGACCACCACTTTTCTCAGGACTGGAGACCAAGCCTAGTGTAACAATAGAGAATATATACAAAGAAGAGAGAATAAAGCAATATTAAACTTGAAATTCATTCCTTGAGTTAGACTCATATAATATGACTAGCAATAGAGAAAAACTGCACAAAGCAGAGTTAAACTAAGAATAAAACAAGTATCTGCTGACATGCCCATAAACATTGTCATTTCACTACTGAATATCAAGCTTAACTTACCGCACCAGTAAGTCTTTGCACTTCTTTTCTTGCAAGGTCTTTATTCAGTAATTTAATGAGGTAATCTGCACGGGTCTGTAACTGCTTGGCCTGGGGTTTCTTATCTGGATCATCAGGTAAAATCTGAGGAGAGCAATGGTAGCATCAACTACGAGTACACATTATCAAATTAGGAAGCTGCTAATCTGGAGCACTGGGAACAGAAAAAACTGAATTATAAAAAGGTAAAACACCAATCCACTCCAACTATACCTGAACAATATGCCAGCATGCTTCAAGGAATGGAGAATTTCTTAGACGTTTTATTTTTCTCCGAACACACAACTAATGTAAGTCTTGGAAATGGTTTTACAGTAAATGCAAGAAACTAGCCTCAGATTTCTGTTTCCACTCTCATAGTTTATCTACAAAATTCAGGGTTCCTGTACCACTGTCATTCACAGATCTCCTAGTTCTGCCTTGTGCTTCTAAATGCATTAACTCATTACCACAGGACATTTCAGAAACCAAAAATATAAATAGGTGGTTTCATAAATCAAGCAAATTAATGGAAGGCTGGAGCAGGATATCATTAAACAGATTTGTGCACAACCCTGGCTCCTCAAATCCCAAAGCTACAGGTTGTTGGCGATGTCATTGAATTTGCTTCACTCCAGTCTTTCCCTAAATGTTTCTCACTACTTCTTAAGCAGCCACCTCACTACTACTAAACTGATGAGTATAGCTTTTCTCATGTTGTGAATAAACGTTTCAAGCAAAGAATCCAGGGATACGAAAAAAAAACCAAAACCCCAAAACAACCTTCCCTCCAAAAGATCAAGAATAAAATTAACACAACTAGAGCATTCAAACTAGGGAAGCAAAAGATGAAACAGAAAGAATTCAAGTGACAGAGATTAAAATACATAGAAATACAGAAACATGACAGACTCCAAGAAGGTATACTTCAACTATTAATTTACCAGAAGGATACAAGTGGTACAACTAACCTAACTTCTGTGCAATTTCAGTTATAAAATAAGCCCTTTCAGTAACTGTTATTAGCACTATTACCTAAACAAAAAAGTCCTTGATGAAATTTTGTATATTACATACCTTCTGTGTCAAACTGAGATCAGGATCCATTTTTATCATTTCCCAGCTGCCATAGCCATATTCATAGATACCTATTAACAGGTTGGAATCATCTTCCTTACCCCAATCTATATCAAAATGAGCTGCCTTGGTATGGCATGGGATGACATATCTAGTATAAATAAATTGGAAACATAAATAAGTCATCTTCTCAAAGTTAGCAAGGGAGAGGGAAACATGGACACATCACTACAATCCTGGTACATTTAGGTAAGTAATCAAAAATATCTATCAGGTTTTGCAATTTCTAGAAAATATTTATTGAAATCAGTACTGAAACATGTTTTAAAGCATATCAAGATTAAGATATAAAGAACAACAGACATATATCTGTGGCTATGGATTGAGTCAGAACTGGCTTATCTTCATATTAATCAAGTATAACTGATAATTGAATAAGCAGATAGTCTGGTACACAAGGTAGCAAGCCAAAAAGTTGAAGGGCTAAACAACTACCAACAATTACTATGTGCTCCACTTTGACAAATATTGCTTTCTCTCAAGCAGAGGTGACACAAACCCTAATTTCTAGTCTGGAATAATTAAGAGTAACTGAAGCCAGTTCCCCAATGAATATTGTTCAGAAGCCAAAGCAAATACTGGCTTCTAAGGAGAGGGAAGAAAGAATAAAGAAAGGATGTGGAGCATATTTTTGCAGCCAGTTCTTAGAGGGAATAGAGCAACACTGGTGTCCCAGTGTCTTTAGAGTCTAGACTGCTTAAATATATGCATAAAACATTGAATAGCTTTCTACATTATGGCTTCCTTCAGGGAAAGAAAAAAATACCTTTTCCTTTCTTCTGGATCTGAAGGAATGGATTTGTGCAATGGTGCCAACTCTTCTTCATGAGAGATTACCAGCTTTGCATTCACCTGCACTCCTGATATTCGGAATGTTGGGCCTTTAACTTTCCCAAGTCTACCTCCTTAAAATAAAGGACCAAATTATTAAAATATTTAGCCTTTATGTATATCTTATAGACACAGGAAAAAAAAAAGTTCAATGCTATAGCAGTAAACCTTCAATTATAACAAATGACTTTTTCTTAACCAAGCACTTAAACCCCAGAATCTCAAGGTCTTCCAGATAATAATAGCAGATTAATTTTAAATTTCACAGTAAAGCAAAAACATGCTGCATTCTACTGTGACAACTCGCTCAGGAAAAGGGGGAGGGAAACCCCAAAAAGTCTTCTTACAATAATATTTTTTTCTAAATCACTTAGCATGCTAACATTTTGTTAATGTTTTCCCCTAACACAATTGTTTTGTTATGATCAGAGGGGAAGAATTATTCAGACCTCTCAACACTTTTTATTCCTCCTCCCCCACCCCCAAACACACGTTACCTGCTCTTTCTTGTCCAAAGGAATTGTCCTTTAAAGCCTTAATGCATCCATTATGTACAAGTTCTCCCAGACGTCTAAGGTCCATCTCAGATTTATCAACTAGCTCAGCATCTCTAGCTATAGCATCTAACCTGTAAGAAAACAAAAATGTTTTTACAGCTCTGAAACGTCAGTATTATGACTGACTCCTTCAGATTTTGAAGCTAGAGAAGTGATGGTGAAAGTTACCATTCACCCGCACTTGCTATGCTGTGTACAATTTAGATCCATGCAGTTAAAAGCAGCTATAGAAAAGAACACAAAAACTATTAAAAAAAGGGTGTTTCACAGAGGACAGTACAATAGGAAGTAAAAAAGACCCTAACTGTATAGTTTTGAGTTACATTACTACATATTCTTTTAAATAGAAAAGGAACTATTATATATAAGATCATATAGAGTATAAATACTATTAAAGAAAATTAAAGTGGGAAATTATTCTCAAAATGCAGAGTAATACAGAAAGCTTAAAATAAGAACTGACAATGAGAAAAATGCAAAACTGGCAGTTAGTTTGTTGAAAGCTTATGGCTTTATACACTCTATCAAACACTAATGCAGATTAAACAAGACAGTAGGTCTTTCTTATAAAGAAAAACAAGCAGTCTTACAAAACTGAAAGATTTGTCATACTGGCTATCTACATACATACCATAAATGAAGGGAAAAAAATAATTTAAATTCATTATATAGTCAAGGCAAAAAGATTAGGCACACTATTTTCTCTTCAACCTAAGGTTTTTTGGTATACTGTTCTAATTTTAACAAGATTCCAAGTCGCTATACAAATTTAATCAAATAAGTTTACCTTTCAAGTGGGCCACCAAATTTCTTGTAACTCTTGATAAACCTAGTAACAGAAAATAATTTTGCAGTTAAAAACATATGTTTAACTACACTGGTTTTAAAAATGTCTTTATAAAGTCTTAGTACAAGGCTATGCGGGCAAGGCAAAGAAAATAAGAACTAGACAGACTAGGACAGCTTAGTATATAAAGAAAACCCACATTTAAGGATGGAGTTATATTTGGTTTAATAATTGATGTAAAAACAATAGAAGATACAACTTATTTCAAAAGTTACGAATTAGTTTCACAAGACAAAGGATCCAACAACATGATGTGTCTAATCATAAAAACCAAATGTGGATTTATAGAAAATAGATAATTTAGATATTATGTTAGGCTTCTCAATAAAGAACTAGGTGCAATTTTAAGGTGATTTTACAACTTCAGAAAACATAATATGAAAGATAAAGGAATGCAAGCACAAACCCCTTATAAAAGCAGAAAAATAATTATATGTTAGATTAAATGAAAAGGAAACAAAGCTCTTTAGGGTTATTTACATATAAAAATATTTTATAAACTTTAAAGAATTTCAGAGAAATATGACTACTTAAATTGCAGAAGCAAAGTAGAATTTCACAAAACAAAGTAAAGCAAAACAATTTCTCCTCCTACCAAAGATTTACTTTTAGCACCAAATATTGATGTAATCAACTGTACAGATTAACTTATGTACTGGTTTTCACTGAAATAAAGTTAATTTTTCTTCAGACCACCATACCTACTAGTACGCATGAGATTTATGAACACTGTTGATAACACAGGGATGTTTCAGTTACTGCTGAGCAGTACTTACACAGCACCAAGGCGTTTTTAGCTCCTTACACTGCCCCACCAGCAAGTAGACTGGGAGTAGGCAAGAAGTTGGGAGGGGACACAGCTGGACAGCTGAGCCCAACTGACCAAAGGGATACTCCATACCATGTGATATCATGCTGTCCTGGTTTGAGCCAGGATGAAGCCAATTTTCCTTTTACTGATTTTTTTTTTCCTCCAGCGAGCTCTCTTTTAACCAGCATCAAGTTTTCCGGCTAGTGGACTGATAACGCTGGAATGTTTATGTTACTGCTGGGATGCCAAGGTCACTTGTTCGCTCTGCTGCCACAGAGGCTACTGAGACAGAAGAGTCATATCTGTAACCCCTGTAGGGAGGGGTGGACTAGACAGACAGTAAAATTGACCAAAGTATTCCATTTCATATATCTACATAAGCTCAGTGCAAGGTCAGAGATCACAGAAGACAACTTCCTTCCTGCTTCTTTTTCCCTTCTCTCTTCCATCCATGGCCAGCATCTGGGAAGGACTCCGTCTATCCATCACTGTTGATCCCTAGGCTCGTGCATTCCTGACCCTCATAACTCTCCCCTCAGCTCCTGTCTGCTCTGTCGCTGTCTCTGGCAGCAGTCCCGGACTTTTCTGAACTGCTCACAGCTAAGGACAGTGCCATGGGAGTTGCTAGGGTTGGGGGAGGCAATAGGGTTTTGCACATTTCTGAACACATTTGTATATAATTGTACATATTTTCTTTTGTCACTAGTATTTAAAGCTGTCTAGTTGAGTTTTCAATCCAGAAACTCTCGCTCTCTCATTCTCTCTCTCCTTCCCTACCTGGGTGGGAGGGGAAGGGATCGAGAGCATTGTTGTTGGTTTAATTGCTGATCCTGAGTCAAACCGTGACACATGCTCAGCATATAAAGCTGGGGGAAGAAGGAAGGGGAGGGGACAGTTGGAGTGATGGCATTTGTCTTCCCAAGTAACTGTTACTAGGGACCAGCACTGTTTAACATCTTTGTCAGCAACATAGACTGTGGAATTTGAGTGCGCCCTCAGCAAGTTTGCTGACAACACCAAGCTCTGTGGTGTAGTTGACACACCTGAGGGAAGGGGTACCATCCAGAGGAACCTGGACAGGCTTGAGAGGTGGGCCCATACCAACCTTAT
This sequence comes from Apus apus, assembly GCF_020740795.1. Taxonomy (NCBI): domain Eukaryota; kingdom Metazoa; phylum Chordata; class Aves; order Apodiformes; family Apodidae; genus Apus; species Apus apus. The sequence continues at coordinate 9,576,747 of NC_067311.1, read as the reverse complement.
GAAGTTCAACAAGGTTAAGTGCAAGGTTCTGCACCTGGGTCGGGGCAATCCCAAGGACAGTTACAGGCTAGGTGGAGAATGGATTGAGAGCAGCCTTGAGGAGAAGGACCTGGGGGTGATGGTTAATGAGAAGCTCAACACGGGCCAGCAATGTGCACTTGCAGCCCAGAAAGCCAACCGTGTCCTGGCCTGCATCAAAAGAAGCATGGCCAGCAGTTCAAGGGGGGTGATTCTCCCCCTCTGCTCTGCTCTCATGAGACCACATCAGGAGTACTGTGTCCAGTTCTGGAGTCCCCAATGTAAGAAGGACATGGAGTTCCTGGAGCAAGTCCAGAGGAGGGCCAGAAAAATGATCACAGAGCTGGAGCACCCCTCCTCTGAAGACAGGCTGAAAGAATTGGGGTTGTTCAGCCTGGAGAAGACAAGGCTCCAGGGCTTTGAGCAACCAGGCCTAGTGGAAGGTGTCCTTGCCTATGCAGGGGGGTTGGAACTAGATGATCTTTAAGGTCCCTTCCAACCCAAACCATTCTATGATTCTATGGAGCCCTGCTTTCCAGGAAATATATAAATACCTGCCTACTAATGGGAAGTACTGAATGAATCCCTTGCTTTGCTTGGCTTGAGTGTGCAGCTTTTGCTTTGCCTATTAAACTGTCTTTATCTCAACCCATGAGTTTTCTCATATTTACCCTTCTGATTCACTCCTCAATCCCTCTGGGGAAGAGTGAGCAACATCGCTCTCTACAACTATCTGAAAGGAGGTTGGAGCAAAGTGGGGGTTGGTCTCTTCTCTCAAGTAACAAACAACAGGACAAGAGGAAATGGTTTCAAGTTGCACCAGAGGAGGTTTAGATTGTATATTAGAAGAAACTCCTTCACTGAAAGGGTTATCTAACACTGGAACAGGCTGTCCAGGGAGGTGGTTGAATCACCATCCATGGAAGTATTTAAAAGATATGTAGATGTGGTGCTTAGGGACACAGTTTAGCATTTGACATGGCAGAGTTAGGTTAATAGTTGGACTCTTAAAGGTCTTTTCCAAACAAAATGATTACATGTTTCTAAGCTGTGTGGTGCTTAGCTGCCTACTGAGGTTAAACCCCAACAACTTATCAAAATGGATTGTTTAATTTATGGTTTTTTTTGTTTTAAGCACTTCATAACATTAATTCAATTACAATGGCAAGAAATTGAAAACAAAAAAAACACCTCACTGAACCTTTTGTAGGTATTTAAAAAATGTACGCATTGTTTCTTCAGCTACAGTTTTTATGGTAAATGATAGGAAATAAAATATTTTGTTTATGGGGTTTAAAAAAAGCTGACCCATTTTAGAAACCTGTTTTTTGAATTCACTGTTGTAAAACATCTGAGAACAAAATAGGTTAAAATTCTGGATGTAGCAGTTCCTTACATCAGCACCACAAACTATACAGAGTAAAGCCTTAAATAACTAGAATAAAAAAATTTCAACTAAATTAAGGAAAAATAGACGGTTTTCCATATTTTCAAACTCTAAAATTATAAAAAATATTTTGTCCCTTTAAACATGCATGCCCCCCATCTTACCGCCTAATCTCTGCATCGCTAAATCCTTTAATATTTTCTCGAGGAATAGTTCGTGGTCGTCCACGTTTTTTTGGTCGTTTTCTTTCCGAGATGGAGTCGCTATCAGATCCAGAATATCTTCTGGTCCTACTACGTTTCCCTTCACTTCCATTAAAGCTGATCTGGAATTTCAGATTAAGAAGTTGAAAGCTATGTGACTAAAACTTTTTTTTTAATGTGTTATATAGCCTGTCAAAAACTGGGGGGGGGCACCATGTGTGAATACCACCCAACCCAAAAGTACAAGCCAAAACAGCAGCAATGAAAAAAAGCAATTAAACAACAACAATTAAATCAAATTAGTTGATCAAAACCCAGATACCTGTTTTGCACAGTTTCTCATCCTTGGGAGCATATATATTTCTTCAAGCTCTTTTTGTCTTTCTTCCTCTTCTATTTGTCGCCGCTGGACTTCTGGAATTATTTCCTCCCAGTTTCTTAAATTTTGTTCTGGTTCCAGCTCAATGTCATCTTCATCCATATTGGAAAAGTTAGCCACCTTATGTATTGGAACATAAGTATTTTCACCAAACAAATACAGGATTTTATGTCAACAAAGAGTCAGTAATTAACATTTTAGGAAAACTTAGTTGAGAATGGCATATTTTATTAATTTATATATACATATCATCATAGAATGGTAGGGGTTGGAAGGGAAAACTCTAGAGATCATCTAGTCTAAAGCAGGTGCTAAAGCAGGTTCACCTAGAGCAGGTTGCACAGGATTGTGTCCAAGCAAGTTTTTAGTATCTCCAGAGAAGGAGACCCTACAACCTCTCTGGGCAGCCTGTTCCAGTGCTCTGTCAGCCTCACAGTAAAGAAGCTTTTAGTCATGTTCAGACGGAACTTCCTGTATTCCAGTTTGTGCCTGTTGCGCATTGTCCTGTCACTGGGCAACATGTAAGAGTCTGGTTCCATCCTCCTGACACCTGCCCTTTAGGTATTTGTAAGCATTGATAAGATCTCCTCTCAGTCTTCTCCAGGCTAAACAGACCCAGGCCTCTCAGCCTTTCCTCCTATGGTAGATGCTCCAGAACCCTATTCATCTTCATTGCCCTCTGCTGGACTCTCTCCAGTAGCTCCTTGTCTGTCTTGTACTGGGGAGCCAAAACTAAACACAGTACTCCAGATGCAGCCTGACCAGGGCAGAGGGGGAGATTATCCTCCTTTGGCCTGCTGACCTGTCGTGGTTTGAGACAACAAGACAACAAAGGAACAGCCCCATGGCCGTTTACTCAACACCCCCCCCCCCCCCCACACACACACTCTGGGATGAGGAGGACATAGCAGACTCAATTTGGGGAAAAAATAATAATTTAATTTCACACTAATCAAGCACACACAGGACACAGACAACACAAAGAGCAGGGCTTACATATGTTACCCCACCCCTCCCTTCTTCCCGGGACAAAATCACTTTGTTCCCGGTTTCTCTCCCTCCTTCCCTCCAACAGCACAGGGGGGCAGGGGATGGGGTTTAGAGTCAGTTCACGGGTTGGTGGTTCCTTACAGTCCGTCCCTGCTTCCCCAGGGGGTCCCGCCCATGGGAAAGAGTCCTCCACGAACCTCTCCTTCATGAGTCCTTCCCACGAGGTCCGGAGCAAACTGCTCCAGCGTGGACTTCTCACAGAGTCACGGGCTCCTTGGGTAACAAATTCCCCTGGCGCCCGGGTCTTCCAAAGCTGCGCAGAGTCCACAGGCAGCAAATCCTCTGGCCACAAAATCCAAGTCCAGTGGCCAAGTTCATCCCTCCTGGAGCCTTCAGGGAATGTTCCACCACGTTCCTTCATGAGTGCAGGGGGACAGCCTGCCATCTCGCCATGGGTTGCAGGGAAACTTCTGCTCGGGCACCTTCTTCCCCTTCTTCCTCACCAACCACCAGCACCGCTCTCCTTTCCCAGCACCTCTCTCCTCCTCCTGCACAACTCTTCTCCCTCCAAGTGCCTTTCAGCTCAGGTGTTATAGCTGTTCTTTCGTATGTTAATCGCTGAGGCGCATCTATTGTCCCTCTAACGGCTCCTTGGCTGGGTTTTGGAAGCAGGAGGAGCTTCTCAGCTTCTTACCGGAGCCACTCCTGTGGCCCTTCCCCTGCTACCAAAAAACCCACCAAACCAAACCAGAACAATGCCTTAACCACTGTAATCCCACTTACAACCTTTTTTTCCCTCTTTTTTCCCTGATTTGTGCTTTTTTTTTTTTCCTGCGAGGGGAGAAGGGCTCAGGCTGGGGTAGCCTTGCTGCCTTCTTCAAGTATATTTTAAAGAGAAATCAGGTGTTGGAAGTTTCAGTGTTCAGACCAAGGAGATGAGATGTGGTGAGGCTTTCAGAGGCCAAGAGGTTTCCATCAGTCAAGCCTGGGTAGGAAATAGGTGTGGTGCTGTGCAGGAAATACCTGGGTCAGCTGGCTCGTCTCTAGTAAACGTGGGTAGTCCTTGAGGAAGAACCTCGGTTGGAATTTTAAATTCAATCAGGACTGGATTAACTTAACCTGACTGTAGTTATGTACAAATTGGTACTGGAACATGGTAAATAAGGTCTCCCCGAAGCCTTCTTTTCTCAAGGCTCAACAAACTCAGTTTTCTCAGCCTCTCCTCATATGGCATGTTCTCCAGTCCTCTGATCATCCTTATGGCCCTTCTCTGGAGCCTCTCCAGCCTGTCCGCATCCTTTTTGTAGAGCGGGGACCAAAACTGAATGCAATACTCCAGGTGTGGTCTGACAAGCGCCAAGTAGAGCGGGATGATGATTTCTTTATCTCTGCTGGTGATGCCCTTGTTAATGCAACCCAGCATCCTGTTGGCTTTCTTTGCCGCTGCAGCACTCATGTTGAGCCTGTTATCCACCAAGACCCCCAGGTCCCTTTCCACAGGGCTGCTCTCCAGCCAGGTGGATCCCAGACTGAACTGTGCTTCTGGGTTATGTGTTCCCAGGTGCAAGATCTTACACTTCTCCACATTGAACTTCATAAGGTTCCTGCTAGCCCACTCCTCCAGCCTGTCTAGGTCATCCTGGAGGGTGGCCCTCTGTTCTGGAGTGTCAACCTCTCCACTCATCTTGGTGACATCAGCAAACTTGATCAGGGTGCTCTTGATCCCAACATCCAGGTCACTTATGAAGATGTTAAACAGCATTGGGCGCAATATTGATCCCTGGAGGACCCCACTTGTGACCAGTTGCCAGTTTGAGGAGGAACTATTTACTATTACCCTCTGGGTACAGTCTGTTAGCCAGTTCCCCACCCATCTCACAGACCACTTGTCAAAGCTGTAACGAGTCTGTTTCTCCAGGAGAAGGCTGTGGGGGACTGTATCAAAAGCCTTGGAGAAGTCCAGGTAGGTGATGTCCACAGCTTGCCCTGCATCAACCGAGCAGGTTACTTTGTCATAGAAGGTGATCAGGTTTGTCAAGCATGATTTGCCCCTGGTAAATCCGTGTTGGCTTCTCCCATTCACATGCTTCAATTGACTTGCAACAGTCCTCAGGAGGATTGGCTCCATGACCTTTCCAGGGACTGAAGTGAGGCTAATGGGTCTGTAATTACCTGGGTCCTCCTTTGAACCCTTCCTATAGATGGGGGTGACATTAGTTTTCCTCCAGTCCTCAGTGATAACTCCTAATCTCCATGACTTCTCAAAGATTATGGAGAGCGCCTTTGCAAGGACATCAGCCAGCTCTCTCAAAATCCTAAGGTGGATGGCATCTGAGCCCATTGATTTGTACAGGTTAAGCTCCTGTAATAGTTGACACACCAACTCTTCCTTCACTGACAGCAGGTCTGTGTCTGCATCAACCTGGACTTTTGTTCTTATGACCTGGGACCCAAGAGCACTGGTAAAGATGGAGGTGAAGAAGGTGTTGAGGACCTCTGCCTTTTCAGTATTGTTGGTGACTAGTTCACCTCTCCTGTTTAATAGTGGGCAAATATTATTCCTCTGTTTCTGCTTGTGGTTAACATATCTGAAGAACCCTTTATTGAAGTTTTTGACATCTTGTGCCAATGTCAGCTCAAGCTGAACTTTTGATTTCCTAACTGCATCTCTGCATACCCTAGCAATACCCTTGTAATTTTCAACAAGTAATGTTCCACTTTTCCACCTCTGGTACATTTCCCTTTTGGTTCTGAGCAGATCCAGAAGCTCACAGTTAAGCCAAGGGTGTCTCTTGCCTTTAGAGGGGATGAACTGGTTTTGCATATCTAGGAGAGTGTTCTTGAAAAACTCCCAGCACTCACTAGCCCCTTTACCCTTCATGGAAGCTTCCCATGGGATCCCTTCCAACTGAGCCCTGAGCGAGCTGAAGTTTGCTCTTCTAAAATCTAAAACCTTTATCCTGGAATTAACCTTCTTTGTGCTCAGCAGTATCCCAAGCTCTACAATACTGTGGTCACTGCAGCCAAGTCTGCCACTAACCAAGACATTACAGAGCAGGTTTTTTTGGTTAGTGAGTAGTAAGTCCAGCTGTGCTCCATTCCTGGTTGGCACATCCAACATTTGTGGAGGAAGCAGTCTTCTACACATTCCAGGAACTTGATGGATGTCAGGTGAACTGCAGTGTTGTTCTTCCAGCAAATGTCTGGATAGTTAAGGCCTCCCATAAGGACTAGGTTTTGTTGACCCAAAGCTTGCCTAAGTGACCTGAGTATTGCTTTGTTGGTCACCTCATCTTGGTTTGGGGGTCAGTAACAGATGCCTACTGTAAGGTCACCCTTGGAGACAATCCCTCTGATTTTGACCCAGAGGCATTCAATAGGGCTACTACAATTACCATAGTCGACTTCTATACATTCAAGGTTTTCTTTAACACAGAGCGTGACTCCTCCACCTCTTCTCCCCTGCCTGTCTTTGAGACCACGCGGCAGCGCGGAGCAGAGCGGCAGCGGCACTGGTGAGAACTGTTCCTTTTAATTACTGAGAGTTTTGAGACGGGGCCAGGCTTCCCGGAGACAGTGAAGCCGGGGCAGAGCGGGGAGACCCGAAACTGAGCCGGAATCCTGTAAAGAACCGGAAGGCTGACGTGGTGGGGGGCATGTCTGAGAACTGCGGCAAAATTTAAAAGCGGCCATCTCGGCAGCTCCCTTAGACCACGTGGCAGCGTGGAATGGAGACCGACAGGGGCACCGGCAGCCACCATTGCAGAGCTGCACGAGCTGGGCGCAAGCAATTTAGTGTGGGTGTGCTTGAGGGCACGCAAGGAGCAGCAAATAGCAGTTGCTTTCTTTTAGCTAGACAGACGATCATGGTCACAACATGACCAAAAGCTGCAGTGAGAAAGAATGCAGGAACTCAGACTGAGCTTTTGTGCAGACATGAGGCCGTGCAGGTCTCTGGCTGCAGTGAACGCCTGAGCCTGGCACTTGTACCAGAGGGAGCCAGTGACACCGCTTGTGTGCAGTGTGAGCAAATAAATGATCTGCTCAGGCAGGTGGTTGAACTGAGGGAGGAGGTAGAAAGGTTAAGAAGCATCAGAGAATGAGAGTAGATTGGTGGAGCCGCACTCTAAGGCAAGGGCAGAAGGAAGAAGTTCTTGAAAAAGTGATGGATCCCCTCCCCTCCTATCATCAGACAGGAGGGAATTCACGGAACAGGGAGGTCCCTCCTCGGAGACGCAAGTGAAAACTCTCACAGCCCTCCCCACCCTCCCAGTTGCCCTTGAAAAATAGGTATGAGGCTTTGGAACTTCAGGGCAGGCAAATGAAGATGGAGCCTTGGATCCATCTAGTGAGTCACCTAGGGCTTGTCGCTCACCTCCATGCCTTAGGGCTTCTTCAACTCAGAAGAAAAGGAGAGTAATTGTGGTGGGTGACTCCCTTCTGAGGGGAACAAAAGGGCCCATTTGTCGACCAGACCCCATTCCACAGGAAGTCTGCTGCCTCCCTGAGGCTCAGGTTAGAGATGTTAAAAGGAAACTCTCTGATCTGGTGCAGCCCTCTGACTACTATCCACTGCTGGTTTTTCAGGTTGGCAGCGATGAAATTGTTACAAGGAGTCCAAGGGCAATGAAGAGAGACTTCAGGGTCCTGAGATGGCTGGTTAGGGGATTTGGAGCACAAGTAGCGTTTGCCTCCACATCTGTTGCAAGAAAGGATGAAGAGATAAACAGGAGTAGTCTGCAGATCAATGCATGGCTATGTGACTAGTGCCATAGGCAGGGCTTTAGGTTTTTTGATCATGGGCTGCTATACAAGACACCTGGCCTGCTGGTGGCAGGTGGGATGCACCTGTCCCAGAGGGGGAAAAGGCTTTTGGGGCAAGAGTTAAGCAGGGCTCATTGGCAGGGCTTTAAACTAGATATGAAGGGGGAAGGGGAGATAACTGGGCCTGTTAGGGACAAGCCCAAGAGCAACATGCCAGGGCTTGAAGGATGGTGGACTAGGAAGGATTTTTACTGTTGTTTCATTTGAGAGAAAGGATAGATGTTTAGAAATCATGGAAGCACCTAAGAAAGATCTGGTAGGAAATGGAGCCCACAGTGGAAAAAAAGGTGTTGAAATCATTAGCTCATCTGAAGTGCATCTGTACCAATGCGCACAGTATGAGCAACAAACGGGGAGCTTGAAGCCATGATACACCATGAAAACTATGACAAAGTGGCTATCACAGAAATGTGGGAGTGCCACAATCAATGGCTACAAGCTCTTCAGGAGGGATAGAAAGGGAAGGGGAGGGGGTGGAGTGGCCCTGTATGTTAGAGAATGCTATGAGAGCTTGGAAATCAAGTATAGTCATGATGAGGTTGAGAGTGTTTGGATTAGGTTAAGGGCCAATAAAACTGATATGGCTGTGAGAGTCTGCTATAGACCTCCCAGCCAAAGCAGTGAGGTGGATGAAGCTTTCTATAAGCAGTTGGGAGAAATCTCCCAGTCACTTGCTGTTGTTCTTGTGGGGGACTTTAACCTCCCAGACATCTGCTGGGAATACAACACAGCAGAGAGGGAACATTCCAAGAGGTTCCTGGAATGTGTGGAAGATAACTTCCTCACACAGCTGATAAGTGAGCCGACCAGGGAGGGTGTCCTCCTGGACCTGCTTCTTGTGAACAGGGAAGATCTTGTGGACGAAGTAAAAGTTGGAGGCCATCTAGGGCACAGTGATCATGAGACAATTGAGTTTTTGATCCTTGGAGAAACAAGGAGAGGGGTTAGTAAAACTGCCACCTTAGACTTCCGGAGGGCAAACTTTGACCTGGTCAGAAGACTGATTGACAAAGTCCCTTGGGAGGCTGCCTTGAAGGATAAAGGAGTCCAGGAAGGCTGGACATACTTCAAGAAAGAAGTTTTAAAGGCACAGGAGCAGGCTGTCCCCGTGTGCCGAAAAACCAGTAAGCAGGGTAGGAGACCAGCTTGGCTAAATAGGGACCTTTGGCTGGACCTTAAGAACAAAAAGAGAGTCTATGACCTTTGGAAGAGGGGACAGGTCACTCATGACGTCTATAAAGATGAAGTGAACCTATGCAGAGTGAAAATTAGGAGAGCCAAAGCACAGCTAGAGCTCAACCTAGCTACAGCTGCTAGGGATAATAAAAAATGTTTCTATAAGTTCATTAACAGCAAAAGGAGGATTAGGGAAAAATCTCCATCCTTTATTGGATGCAAAGTGAATCTTAGTAACAAAGGATGAGGAAAAGGCTGAGGTGCTCAACATCTACTTTGCCTCGGTCTTTAGCAGTGGAACTAGCTGTTCCATGGATATACAGCCACATGAGCTAGGAGACAGGGAGGGGATGCAGAATGAGGTGATCACAATTAAAGAGGAAGTGGTCAGAGACCTACTACACCACTTAGATGCACACAAGTCTGTGGGACTGGATGGGCTACATCCAAGGGGGCTGAAAGAGTTGGCAGACATGATCGCCAGGCCACTTTCCATTATTTACCTGAAGTCCTGGTGTCAACGTAAACTGGGGAGGTCCCAATGGACTGGAGGGTAGCAAATGTAACACCCATCTATAAGAAAGGAGGATCTGGGAAACTATAGACCTGTCAGTCTGACCTTGGTACCAGGGAAGGTGATGGAGCAAATCATCTTGAGTGTTTTATTAGAAGACATATAGAGGATAACCAGGGGATCAGGCCCAGTCAGCATGGGTTTATGAAAGGCAGGTCCTGCCTGACGAACCTGATCTCCTTTTATAACCTGACTATTGGACAAGGGAAAGGCTGTGGATATTGTCTATCTGGAACTCCAAAAAGCATTTGACACTATTCCCTATAGAACACTCAATAAAAAACCTGGCTGCTCATGGCCTGGATGAGCATACAATATGTTGGATCAAGCACTGGCTGGACAGTCGGGCCCAAAGAGTGGTGGTCAATGGAGTCAAATCCAGCTGGCAGCCAGTCACAAGTGGTGTTCCTCAGGGCTCAGTGTTGGGACCGTTTCTGTTTAACATCTTTATTGATGATCTTGATAAGGACGTAGAGTGTATTATCAGTAAGTTTGCAGATGACACCAAGCTAGGTGGGAGTGTTGATCTGCATGAGGATAGGGAGGCTCTACAGAGAGACTTGGATAGATTGGATCCTTGGGCTAACATTTATGGTATGGGCTTCAACAAGGCCAAGTGCTAGGACCTACACTTGGGCCACAACAACCCCTTGCAAAGCTACAGGCTTGGGGAAGTGTGGCTGGAAAGCTGTCTGGCAGAAAAGGACCTAGGGGTTCTGATTGACAAGCGGCTGAATATGAGCCAGCAGTGTGCCCAGGTGGCCAAGAAAGCCAATGGCACCCTGGCTTGTATTAGAAATAGTGTGACCAGCAGAAGTAGAGAGGTGATTGTCCCCCTGTACTCAGCACTGGTGAGGCCACACCTGGAGTATTGTGTCCAGTTTTGGGCACCTCAATTTAAGAGAGATATCGAGGTGCTGGAGTGAGTACAGAGGAGGGCAATGAAGCTGGTGAAGGGCCTAGAGAAAAAAATCTTATGAAGAACACTTGAAGGAGCTGGGAATGTTTAGTCTGAGGAAGAGGAGGCTGAGGGGAGACCTCATAAGTCTCTACAACTACCTGAAAGGTCATTGTAGAGAGGTTGGTGCTGGTCTCTTTTCAAAGGTCATTAGCGACAGAACAAGAGGGAATGGCTTCAAGCTGAAACAGGGTAGGTTTAGACTGGACATTAGGAAAATTTTTTTCACCGAAAGAGTGGTTAGACACTGGAATAAGCTGCCGAGGGAGGTGGTTGAGTCACCATCCCTGGATGTGTTTAAGGGTCGTTTGGATGTGGTGTTGGTGGATATGGTTTGGGGAGAACTTTGTAGAGTAGGATAATGGTTGGATCGGTGATCCCAAGGGTCTTTTCCAACCTGAATAGTTCTATGATTCTTTGAAACAGCCTATAGCCATCTATCATGATCCTCCAGTTGTGTGAATTGTCCCACATTTCAGTTATTCCTATGATATCATGATTATCTGACTGGGCACGGAGCTCCAATTCCTTCTGTTTATTTCCCAGACTGCATGCATGAGTATACATTCACTTCAGGTGGCTGATCTTTTGATTTTTCTTTTAAGGAGACAGCTGAGGCACATTTTACACTACTCTGGTTGGCCTGGTTTGTTTCCTAATTGGTTGTAGTGGTGATGGTGGAATGATCATTGCCATTTTGGATCCCTCCCCCCAGGTCCTTCAGTTTAAAGCCCGCCTCACCAAGTTGCCAAAGATCCCCCTGCCTCTCTTAGAGAGGTGGATTCCATCCCTTCCCAGCAGGCTGTAGTTCTCATAGAAGATCCCGTTATCATAAAAGCCAAAACCCTCACAGCAACACCAGCCTCATAGCCAGAAGTTGACCTGCATTATGTGTCTGTTCCTGACTGCCCCCAATCCTTGAACCAATAACATTGAAGAAAAGATAATTTGGGTACCATAACTCTTGACTTTCTCCCCCAGGGCCTTAAAGTCTTTCTTGATTCTGCCTGTTTGGTCCTACGGAGTCGTTCATGCCCACATGAAAAAGTAGTAGGGGACAGTAGTCCGTGGTCTTGACAAGTTGTGGCACCATCTCGGCAACATCATGGACCTTAGCTCCAGGAAGGCAGCACACCTCACGTGATTCCCTATCGGGTCTGCAGATGGGTGCTTCAGTGCTCTTTAACGGGGTCTGGGGAATGGTCCATCTTCTCTCCCCCCACATAAGACTAAACAAAATGCCTTTCAAGCCAGCAAAGCAAGAGTGGCATCATTTAGCTGATTTAGCCAAGGAGGAAATGGAACAGGTCCCTTGCTCTACCAGATAAGTCCACAGCAAGAAAAGAGCATAAGGGTTATGATAACTGGCAGAAAAAATGGACAATAGGTTAAAGACTGCCTCTGACAGAGTACGTACCTGGCCAGTGCTAATTGGCTAATTTGAACAGTGGTACTTTCTCAAACAGTGATTTCTGATCTATAAAAGAGAGCAAGTTCTGCAGGCCCGTGGCTCTCTGCCTGCCCGGGAGGAGACCCTGCTGCAGGACTAGAAGCCGCCTGGAACCCCAGCACCGCTGTCCGGAGGAGCTGAGAGGGAAAGGGGGGGCTGCCCTGCAACCTCTGCCCGGAGAAGCAACTGTACCAGCGTCGCGGGGAGCTGGCCTGCTCCCGAGAGACTGTTGCCCGCTGGAGCCTGCCCGAGCCTAACACCGGAGCCAGACCGGACCGGAGCCCGCAGCTGTCTGCCCGGTCCGCGCCTGCCGCTCTGCCCCGGGATTGGAACTCACCGCGACTCACGGAGGAGCCGCACCTGCCTGCCTGCCTGCTGTTGGGAAGCCGGCCCCCTACGGACCCCCTGCCGAACCCTGCCAGCCGCATCCCAGGAACCACACGCTGCAGAAGGGTAAACGCGCACACACACCACACACACACTCTCTCTCCCTAACTTTTCTGCCGGGCTCAACTCCTACCCTTTTACTCCATTGATTCCACACCTCTCCCTCGGAGTGTACATTTAATAAGACCATAGTACCTTTGAATTATTTTCCTTATATATACCTAGTCTACCTCTCCTAAACCTTGGTCCCTTAGTTTTGTATTAACCCTTAATAAACCGGTTGATTCATAAACTAAACATTGGTTTCAGTAACAATTTGTGAGCGTGGTGAGGAGGGGTATTCTGAAATACTCTAAAATATGGTCCCACAGCGGCCGTTCCTCTGTGAGAGGCGAATGCCATGTGTGAGCCCTCGGTTTCATTCACAAAGCCCTCCACATTGGGGGGGGACATCGCAGAAGCATCCTGACAGCCGGTAGCCTCCCTGGCATCAGCTCGCGACATGGGGAGTCTCCCACTACAAGCACACATTGTTTCTTCTTGCGATATCTGCTGTGTGTTGTTGGTTCTGTTGCATCTTGTGGGCCTTGCAATTCCCTGGATGGGGCTTTATCAACATCCTCATTTCCCTTGTCCTGTATCTCCAAAGCCCCGTATCTGTTCTGTAAGGGCACCTAGGAAGGTGGGGGAGACCTGGAGGGGACTCACCTGCTGCCCCGAGCAGAGACCAGCTTCCATTTCCCCCCATTATCTCTTAGGTTCCCTCCTGCCTGATGACAAGAGGACAGGGGATCCTCTACCTGTTATGGAACCTCTACCAGCTGCCTTTTCCCTAAGGATGGTAGGGTGTGGCTCCACCAGTCTATTTCCCTTTCACATTCCCAGATAGTCCTTAATCTATCCACTTCCTCCTGAAGCCCCACCACCAGGCTAAGCGGATCATTTACCTGGTCACAGGGCACAAAGGTGTTGTCTTTGCTGTCCTCTGGCAAGTGCGACAGGGTTAGACATTCCACACAGCCCAACACCTGGACAGCTGCGTGTTTTCGAGGAAGGTCAGTCTGGGTGGCCGTGGTTTTGACTGTGGCTTTGGACCAAGTGGAGACTGTAGCTGGATTTTTTCCTAGGAGGGTGAGGACTTCCAGCTGAGCTCGCCTGCCCGCTCGCCCTGCCACAAACTGCCACACCACACCCTTTTCACGCAACACGCCCTGTTTGCCCGCTCTGTTCACCACGCTCCTGGTTGCTCACGCTCCCTGCCCACGCTGAGGCAGAGCCGCTGCTCATCAGGAGCTTAATCTTCCCGATGGGGGGGGGATGGGCTGAGGCGCCCTCTCTCTTTGCAGATGAGGAACGGTCCCCGGAGTGATCCCTGCTCTAGAGAGCCCGTCGCTGAAGTGGGCATTAGGGGGCTGATAACACTTGAATGTTTATAGTTACTGATGAAAGACCAAGGCCACTTTGCTCCACCTGTTGAATTTGCTGCTTCGGACACTCAAGGAACAGAAGACTCGTATCTACAACCTTCCTCTAGGGAGGAGTGGACTAGACACATGGCAAATTTGGCAAAACAAATTATTCCATCCATATCTACATAGCTCTTAGTATAAATTCAGGGATCACAGAAGTCAAGCCCTTTCAGGGAGGACTCCATCTATGCATCACTGTTGATACCTAGGCTCACGCATTCCTGATCCTCATAACTCTACTCTCAGCTCCTGTCTACTCTGCCACCATCTCTGGTAGCAGTCCAGGACATTTCGGAACTGCTTACAGCTCAGGGAAGTGCTGTGGGTGGGGGCAGGTGATCGGGGTTTTGCACATTCCTGCACATATTTGTATATATTTGTGCATATTTTATTTTATCACTAGCATTTTATTAAAGCAGTGACAATGGGACAATGGGGGCTGAAAGAAATTTCACCAAAAAGTCATTAAAAAAAAAAAGTCATCAAAAGTCATCACCTAAGAAAGGCAAACTTCCTTCTGTTTTCAGACGTACCACAGGTGCTTAACAGCATAAAGCATTAAATTAAAAAGAGCCCTCCCAAGTATTCTAATAGTTAAATCAAAGACTAATGTATTTGTACATCTCTTTTTGTTAGCAAAGTACATTATGTACTTTTAAATGTTTGCACTGGCAGTAATTACCCTGTATACATGAAAAGACATTCTATGCCAAAGACTTGACTTATTGGTGCATCTGTTACATAAAAATGAAGAAAATATGCATAGGTGCACAAAAGAAGAAAAAGTAGCATTAATAATGGAAGGCATAATTAAGGGAAGAGGGAAGCAACAATAATACCTTGAACTGTGAAAGCAACTCATCTCCTACAGTTAGTGGGCCTGGCTCATTTTCTCGAGTTTCAGCCCTCTTCAGGATTTCATCTATATCCATTTCCTGAAACAGAAGTTTCTCTTTACAACAAAAGAATTCATACATTTTTTTAGCTTTTCTATCCATCCTATGTAGATGCACTGTTTCATTTACCTGAGGCTCCTCTTCTTCCCCTTCAGGTTCTTTAAAAAGCTCCTCAGCACCAAACTTCAAAATTGCAGATAACTCTTCCTTATTAAAAGGTGTTGAGCTGAAATACAGAAAGTTTTGGATTAACACTTTATCTTAGTTATTTTTTTCAAATTACTACAACCATGAGTCAAACTTCCTTTTGACTTAAATAAAATCTATATGTACAAAGACAATATACTTTGCCGTCTTTACTTACATAACTCCTTACCACATATTTTTTGCCTTTTATTAACAAAATGCTTTATGTTTTTACTCAAATAGTCAGGTATACTTAAGCAGAAGTTAATATGAAAGAATAAACAAATATACCTGGAAGGAGTAGAGCCTGTATGTAGTACAGTTTTCCCTGTAGTATCCATTCTCTGAATTACTAAATGATCTAACACCATCTTTTTCTTGGCTCTTTCAAGAATATCTTCTTCTACTGATCCTTTTGTGACTAGCCGATAAATATTAACCTATACATATTATAAAAAAGTCTTTATTTACATGCTTGCAAATTACACAGGAAAGCAATATTCAGATGAAGTTAACAAAAAAACCCTTGAGCAGCAAGAGAAAAATGTTATTCATTATTACAAATCTTCTACATCTTACTGAACTAGTATTTTGTATATGAAACCAGTCAATCATGTTACCACAATCTCTACATAAACTATTTTAAATAAATTCTTAGACCGCTCCTTTTTAAACTTCCATGATTAAGCACAAGCATAGCCACAAGGAAAAGCATTATATCTGATTACTACTTGAAGTCTTCTGCAAAAAGGAAACCCAAGGAGAAATAAGAAATATTTAAGTAAAACAGATGCACCTGAAGTATAGCAGTTACTTTCTATAATGACATGATGCCAACATGTCATGGTTTGGGCCTAACACAACAACAAAGAACCGGCCATGTAGTCTCTCACTCAACTCCCCTCGCCCCACACACACTGTAGGATGGGAAGGATAAAGGCCAACTAGAAGCTCGTGGGTCAAGACAAAGACAAGGAGGGTTTGCTCACCATTTACAGTCCTGGGCAAAACAGACTCAACTTGGGGAAAAATAATTTATCACTAATCAAATGCACACGGGACACAGACAAAACAGAGAACATTGCTTACATATGTTACCCTCACCCCTCCCTTCTTCCCGGGCCCAAATTACTCTGTTCCCGATTTCTCTACCTCCTTCCCCCCAGCGGCACAGGGGAACAGGGGAACAGGGGATGGGGGTTTAGTCAGTTCACAGGCTGGTAGTTCCTGCCACTCCTTCCTCCTCAGGGAGAAGGATTCCTTACAGTCTTCCCCTGTTTCCCCACGGGGTCACTCCCACTGGAGAGAGTCCTCCACGAACCTCTCAGACATGAGTCCTTCCCACGAGGTGCAATCCCTCAGGAGCAAACTGCTCCAGCGTGGGCTTCCCACAGAGTCACGGGCTGCTTCGGGAACAGTCAACTCCCCTGGAGCGGGGTGCTCCACTGCTGCAGATCCAAGTCCACGGGCTGCAGGTCCACGTTCGCCCCTCCTGGTGCCTTCAGGGAATGTTCCACCACGTTCCTCCATGAATGCAGGGGGACAGTCTGCCATCTCGCCTGGGGTTGCAGGTGCTTGGGCCCCTTCTTCCCCACCAACCTCGGGATCTTCAACCCGGCACTGCCTTTCACCTCTCTAGCACAGATCTTTCTCTGCTCAGGTCTTATAGCAGTTTGTTCATATGTTAATCGCAGAGGCGCATCTATTGTCTTTCTAACGACCCGGCCTTGGCTCCCTCCCTGAACCGGGTTTTTAATAGCTTCTTACAGGAGCCACCTCTGGGGCCCCTTCCCCTGCTACCGAAACCATACCAGAACCAAACCAGCACACAATGAATGTGGAACAAGTTCACAACTCTTTTCCCTACTCATCCATATACTACAGCTGCCGTGCAATCTCTCCACATAGAAAGATATTGTACTTTTTTGTTTTTAAACGCAAATTAACATTATTCATATTTTTAGACATTCTTAGCAAGGATTAGATATTCTCAAAATATATAAGGACTGCAATGGCTCAGACAGACTGCTTATGGCTACCATATGAAAACCTCCTTCAGGTTTGGAGCTTAAAAAACAAGTGTGCATACCTGTTTCTTCTGTCCAATCCTATGAGCTCTAGCCTGCGCTTGCAGATCATTCTGTGGATTCCAGTCAGAATCAAATATAACTACAGTGTCAGCAGATGCCAAGTTTATACCTAATCCTCCAGCTCTGGTAGACAGCAAAAAGCAAAAGTCCTGAAATTATAAAATAAGAAATAGCTTTATATATATTTGCTATAATATTCTTCTAGAAACCAATATGACACTTCTTTATATGCTCTGTGAAGCAAACTATGAACTCACGCTTCTTTACGGATATCATAAACATGCAATGCAATAAGGTGCTTGTCATGGCTAAAGCCAGTAGATCTCTATTAGAACAGACTGTTTCCATTGGAAGGGACCTACAGTGATCATCTAGTCCAACTGCCTGACCATTTCAGGGGTGACCAAAAGTTACAGCATATTATTAAGGGCATTGTCCAGTTGCCTCCTAAACACTGACAGGCTTGGGACATCAACCATCTCTCTAGGAAGCCTGTTCCAGTGTTTGACCACCCTCTCAGTAAAGAAATGCTTCCCAATGTCCAGTCTGAACCTCCCCCAGCACAGCTTTGAACCATTCCCATGTGTCCTGTTGCTGGATCCCAGGGAGAAGAGCTCAGCACTTCCCCTCCTTGTGCTGGTTTTACCTGGGTTAATTTTCTTCATAGTAGCTAGTACGAGGCTATGTTTTTAATTTGCACTGAGAATAAAGTTCATAATACATTGATGCTTTAGTTGTTGCCAAGTGTCATGGTTTAACCCCAGCTGGCAACTAAACACCATGCAGCTGCTTGTTCACTCTACCCCAGTTGGGACAGGGGAGTAAAAGTGGGAAAACTCATGGGTTGTGATTAAGACAGTGTGGGAAACTGTTCTTTTCTTCCCCACATAAGTCTAAACAAAATGCCTTTTAAGCCAGCGAAGGCCTCTCCTGATTATCCCCAGCTAACGAACTAAAACAGACTTGCTTCTCAAGGACAACTGAACCCAAAACAACAGATGTGGTCTGGGACAGAAAGGATAGACGACAAGCCATCCTGTGCCCCTGGCAGTCACCGCCCTAACGTGGGGCTCATGGACGCTCATTGGCTCTGGACAGTGACACTGACTGGACAGGTGGGTCACAGGGGTATCAAAGGCGGCGAGTGCAGCAGGTGGGCCCTTCCCTCCTCCCTGAGGCTCGCTCGGACACTTTCTGCATGGGACACCCCCCTGCTGTGGACACTGGTGCTGGGACCCTGCCTGCCTGCCTGCCCCGGGTCCAGTCTGAGCCTCAGCGCCGAGCGTGCCGGGGTCCCGAGACCTGGGGTTGGGGCTGGAGCCCCATCCCCCTGTTGCTGCCCCTTGAGGAGAAACTAACGGCTGCTGCACCCGCTGCTGAGCCGCAAGAGGCTGCCCCTCCAATACCACGGACCTGCCGTCCTGCCTTCCGGCCACCGACCGCCGCTGGACAAGCCGCCGGAGGGTAACATCACCACACACACACACACACACACACACACACTCCTTTCCTCATACTTGAGTCGCAAAAGTATCCTGACAGCTGGTAGCCCCCCGGTACCGGCTTGCGACAAGTGGTGTCAGAAGTGGGATAACAGGGGTCGTTAGAAGCCCCCCACGCTCTGAAATTGCTTAATTGGAGTTTAAAAAAAAAATAAAAATTAATTATAGAAAAAATGGCTACCAAGAGGGATATAGGTGATGCAGATGCTGTAAGTGCTGGTGCAGAAAATGCAGAAAATTAAATTTATGAGGAAAGCACTGAAGTTCAGGAGGCGCCATTTTCATCTCCCTCTAGTTTTGAGGAATTGCAGAAATGTGCATTTGTGCATCCCTTTTGGGACATGCCACACATGCAAGAAAAACAAAACAAGGAATTCATTCAGTACTTCCCCTTGGCAGGCAGGTGTTCAGCCATCTCCAGGAAAGCAGGGCTCCATCACACATAAAGGTTACTTGGGAAAACAGATGCCATCGCTCTGAACATTCCCTCCTTCCTTCTTCTTCCCTCAGCTTTATATGCTGAGTATGACCTCATATCATGTGGAATATCCCTTTGGTCAGTTGGGGTCAGCTGTCCCAGCTGTGTCCTCTCCCAACTTCTTGTGCACCCCCAGCCTACTCGTTGGTGGGATGGTGTGAGAAGCAGAAAAGGCTTTGACTCTGTAAGCACTGCTCAGCAGTAACTAAAACATCCCTGTGTTGTCAACACTGGTTTTGATTAAAGGGGCCTAGTGGTTAAGGGGTTTATAATATTAGGGAACCTGTTGATCAAGGAATTTTTTAATATTAGTGGTCTATGGATTAAGGGTTAATTTTTTAAGATTAATATAATGCTAGAGAGTAGAATCTACTAATGTTAAATAGAGACATTGTGCAGGAGTAGGATGTGTTTCGCCTGAGAGCCCAAAAAACAGGATCCAGATGAGGCTGTGCCTGTCCATACCTATCCATGCCTGCTTCAACAGTCAATATGCCAGAATGATAGACTCAACTTGCCAGAGTGATGTACGATATGGCCTAAGGTGAAAAGTGCACAGCGAGGAAGACTGTGAGCCTTCCTCCAAGAGACCCCTGCCCATGACCACCAAGAGGCACTGCGCATGCAGGAATGGGTGTTACTTTATGTTAATGATTTTGGGGAAACAATTTAAACATTATAATGAATTTTGGAACTAATTTGTTTAATCCTGCCTATTTCTTTGTTAGGTAATGCATATGTAAAGTAAATAAATATGTACTGTCTTTGTCCGTTGGTGTGTGTGGAGGAGCGATCCCCCACACACTCAGTGCTGCAATAAAGAATACCTGCTTTATAGCTTCACAGGGCTATAGACTCTATTTCTTCATTTTCAGCACAAATCCAAAACATAACCTCATACTAGCTACTATGAAGAACATTAACTCTATCCCAACCAAAACCAGCACACCAAGCAATGCTTACACTAAGCCAAGGACTTTTTCAGTTTCTCATACTGCCCCCATCCTCCCAGCTTCTTCTCTACAAGAAACTGGGAGGAGACACAACCAGGACAGCTGATCTAAACTGGCCAAAAGAATATTCTATACCATAAGACATCATGCTCACTATATATAATGGAGGGAGTTGGCCAGAAGAGACAATTGCTCAATTGCTGCTCCAGGACTAGCTGGGCATCAGTCAGCAGGTGATGAGCAATTGCATTATGCATCACTTGTCTTCCTTGGGTTTTATTTCTCTCTTTTTGTTATGCCCCTTTTAATAAAATTATTACTATTAGCATTATTTTATTTCAATTATTAAACTCTTCTTATCTCAACCTGAGGGTTTTACTTTTTTTTCCCCCCCCCCCCTCAATTCTCCTTTCCATTTCACTGGGTGGAGGGGGGAGTGAGCAAGCAGCTGTGTGGTGCTTAGTCACCAGAAAGGATTAAACCACAATGCTCCTCAGGAAGCTATAGAGCAATGAGGTCACCTCTCAGCCTCCTCTTCTCCAAACTAGACGAATCCAGAATCCTTAGCTGCTCCTCAGAGGACATACCTTTCAACACTTTAACCAGTTTTGTTGCCCTCCTCTAGATGCATTCAAGGACCTTCACATCCTTCTTAAATGGTGGGGCATACAACTACACACAGTACTCAAGGTGAGGCCACAACAATGCTAAATACAGTGGGATAATCTCTTGACCAGCTGGTCATGCTGTGTTTAATGCACCCCAGGATGTGGTTTGCCCTCTTGGCTGCCAGGACACCCTGCTGACTTGACACACTGCTGACTCATAATGAGCCTGCTGTCAACCAGCACCTTTCTGCAGGGCTGCTCTCCAGCCATTCCTATCTCAATCTATACTTGTGCCCAGCATTATTCCAACCCAGGTGCAGAATCCACCATTTGGATTTGTTAAATTTCATGCCATTAATCATTGCCCATTATCCCAATCTATCTCTCTGCAAGGCCTCATGACCCTCAAGAGAGCCAACAGCACCTCCCAGTTTGGGATCATCAGCAAACTTGCTAATGGTGCATTCAACTCCTGCATCCAGATTACTGATAAAAATATGGAACAGAACTGGCCATAAAACTGAACCCTGAGGAACACCACTGGTAACCAGTCACCAGCCAGATGTAGCCCCATTCACTACAACCCTTTAAGCCCTGCCCTTCAGCCAGTTCTTCACCTAGCATATCATGAACCTGCTTGTCTCACAGGTGAACAACTTGTCCAGAAGGATGTTGTGAGGGACAGTATCAAAAGCATTACTAAAATCCACAAAAATGACATCTACCACCTTCACTTCATCCACTGGGTGGGTGACCTTATCATAGGAGATCAAATTAGTTAGACAGGACCTTCCCCGTTGTAAACTCATGCTGACTGTGCCCGAGGATTGCATTGTTCTATAAATCCCTTTCAATAGCACCCACTATCATCTTTCTCCATCATTTTTCCAGGAACTAAGGTTAGATTCATAGGTCTGTAGTTCCCTGGGTCTTCCCTCATGCCCTTTGCATAAATTGGAACAACATTGGCTATCTTCCAGTCAGTGGGGACCTCTTAAGACCTTTGGTAGATGATCAAGAGGGGTCCTGCCATAACATCCACTAGGTCCTTCAATACTCTGGGATGAATCCCATCAGGCACCATGTGAACATTCAGCTGATACGAGGCAGCCCAAGGTCTATCATATTATTAAAGACTGAGGCAAAAAACCCACAATGAATGCCGCTGCTTTTTCTTCATCTGTTAGTCAGATGATCATCTTCAACAAGTATCAGCCCAATATATTATTTAAATCTCCTCTCTCTATTAACATACTTAAAGCCCTTCTTGTTATCTGAAACAATACTGGCCAGTTTCAACTCCATTTGAGCTTTGGCCTTTTGTATCTTCTCCCTGCATATACAAACCATGGCTCTGTAATCTTCCTGCAAAGACTGACCTTGCTTCCAGAGATGATACAGTTTTTTTCCTCTTGAGCTCCATGAGGAGTTCCCTGTTCAGCCAAGCTAGTCTTCTGCCCCACTTGCTTGACTTAGCTCCTGCACTTTTAAAAGGTGGTTCTTAAAGACTGACCAGCACTCATGGACTCCTAAGCCCTCAAAAGCAGATTCCCAGGGGACACTGCTAAGTAGCTCCCTGAATAGCTTAAAGTTTGCTCTCCTGAAGTCCAGGGTAGCAACTCTGCTGTCCTTTTTTCTCATTTACACTGAAATTTTTACACTCAACCATTTCATGATCACTGTGGCCAAGAGAGTCACCTACCAACACACCCCCCATGAGTCCTTCTCTATTCACAAATAGTGAGTCTAGGAGGGCATCTTTCCTAGTTGGCTCACTGAGTACCTGTGGCAAGAAGTTATCTCCTACAAGCTTCAAGAATTTCCAAGACCTGCTCATCACAGCAGTATAGTATTCCCAGTTGATGTCTGGGAACTTGAAGTCTCTCATAAGGACAAGGGCTACCAATCCTAAAATTTGTCCTAATTGCCTACTGAATAACTCATCAGTGCTAATATCCTGGCTGAGCAATTGGTAGTAGACACCCACCACTCCTTTGGTTTCCATCTCCCTAATCCTCACCCAGAGGCTCTCAACCACATAATCACTAACTCTAAGGGCTGTATGATCAAACCTCTGCCTTACATATAGTGCGACACCTCCACCTCGCCTGCCCTAACTATCCCTCCTGAGCATCTTTTAACCCTTCATCCTAGCACTCCAATCATGAGACTCATTCACCAGATCTCACCAATACCAATATCAAAGTTCTGGAAACTAACCAACGTTTTTAGTTCATCCTGTTTGTTTCTCATACTATGTGCCTTGGTGTGCAAGCATTTCAGATACTCAGGAACAGTATAAACATTCCCACTAGCATTGCCATCCTCAGGTGATGCCATGCCAACCCTTGGCTTACCTACTGCAATCCTGTTGGCATCCCCTTCCAGCATCAATTCTAGTTTAAAGCTCTCTTGATCAGTATGTTGTGGGTTAACCCCTGTAGGCAGCTAAGCAACATGTAGCCACTCTATCACTTCTCCCCTACTTCCACAGTGGAACAGGGGAAGAGGAAAGGAAGACTAAAAGCAAGGCAACTTGAGAACTGAAATAATATTTTTTTAATAAGCAAAGAAAAAAGTAGGAGAGAAAGAAAACAAGTGATGCAAAGGGAATTACTCACCACCTCCCATGGATAGGACCGATGTCCAACCAGTTCCCAAGCCAAAATAGCTAACCTCCCTAAACCTCCTCCTCCCCCCCTTTTTATTGCTGAGCACAACATTATATGGCACGAAATATCTCTTTGGTTAGTTCAGGTCATCTGTCTGGTTATGTTCCCTCCCAACCTCTTCCACACCCCCCAATCTATTCACGAGGGGGGCAAAGTAAGAAACAGAGAAAGTGGTGACACTATGCAAACACTGTTCAGCAACAACTAATATACTGGTGTGTTATTAGCATTGTTTTTATCACAAGTCTAAAACACAACACCATTCAAGAAGCAACAAAGACAAGTAACTAGCCCAGCCAGACCCAGTATAAAGAAATAATTTCTCTTGTGAACGGTTATTGACTTCTCTGTGGTATAAAGGAAGCAGCATCCTAGAAGATGAACAGAAGCCACTGGTGGAGAAAAAAACCAAGCAAAACACTGACCAAGAGTACAAAACCCCTTGTTGTTAAAGCCTCATACGTGCCCAAGTCAGTCTTTTTTTTTGTTAAGAAAACTGAAGTATTCTGCTGCAATCAATGCTCTTCAACATATTCATAAACAATATGAAAATGAGATGAACAATAAGATGACAAAGTTCACAGATGATACAGTTATTCAGGGACAACTACAAAGGACTACAGAAAGATCTTACAAGACAGGCAAAAAAAGATAAAGTGAAAGAAGAAACAAATTTGAGTTGAGAGCAAAAGGTAATAGCAAGCCATTAGTGCTCAGGAATGAGTCCTTGGAGTTGTCATAGATATTTCCATTAATACCTTAGGTCAGAAATAGCAAAAAAACCCACAAAGCTGTATTGATTATTAGGAAAGAAACATAGAATAAAACAGGAAACAATTTTACTGCTGCCCAAGTGTCTTGGTTTGAGCCAGGATGAAGCCAATTTTCTTTCTACTGATTATTTTTTTTTTTCTTCAGTGAACTCTCTTTTAAGCAGCACACTTGCTGAAACTAGGAGCAAGTTTTCCAGCTAGTGGACTGATAATGCTTGAATATTTATAGTTACTGCTGAGAGACCAAGGCCACTTTGCTCCGCTTGTCGGATCTGCTGCTTTGGACACTAAAAGAGCAGAAGGGTCATATCTATAACCCTCCCATAGGGAGGAGCGGACTAGACAGATGGTAAAGTTAGCCAAACAAATTATTCCATCCCATACACATCATCATCAGTATAAATTCAGGGATCACGGAAGTCCCCTCTTCTTCCTTCCATGGCTGGTGTCCAGGGAGGACTCCACATATCCATCTCCTTTGATCCCAAGGCCTGTGCATTCCTGACCCTCACATCTCTACCCTCAGCTCCTATCTGCTCTGCTGCTATCTCAGGAAGTGGTCTGGGACCTTTAGGACTGTCTGCAGCTCAGGGGAAGTGCCATGAGATTTGCTGAGGAGGCGATAGGGGGTTTGCACATTCCTGCATATATTTGTATATATTTGCACATTTTCTTTTATTACTAGTATTTCATTAAAGCTGTTTAGCTTAGTTTTCAATCCAGAAGCCTCTCTCATTCTCCTTTCCCTATCTGGGTGGGAGGGGATCAATAGCATTACTGTCATTGGTTTAATTACCAATCTTGCATTAAACTGTAACAATAAGTCCACAGTTTTCCTCCATTCTTCAATACTATGTAAAGTTCAGATCCCCCTTAATCTTAAAATCTGTACAACTACAAGGATTCCAAAAAAAGGTAAGGATGTCTATACTAAAATTTAAAAGAACTAACTTCTGTATTTAACAAATACCTGAAGTTTATGTTACAAGATTAAGTCCTTCCTCCTCAACCATAGCAGAAACAAGCTCAGCAGCAACTGACAAATGCTATGCTTATTACTGAAAAGCTTTGTGTAGCACAAAAGACCTAAGATTATCAAAAGTATTAAATGGCTTCCACAGTAAGAAACCTAAATAAACCGAGAATCTTAAGTGGTACACAAACATGGGTGGCTTGTGACAACAAATAATGGCTAGAAACCAGTTCTTCATTTTCTTCCAGGGCAAGGAAATAAGAGGCAAAAAATGATGGTAACAGAAGCCAGATTTAAAGCTAATACAGGTTTTCTTCATGCAAGGATATATACAATTCAATTCTGCCAATTGCCTAAGAGGGTTTTCAATGTCTAAAGCTTGTGTAGAAGTTCAGGGCTCCTGTAAAAAATGTAAGAGGAAGTCCTACACAAAAAAATAATATTTTTTTTTATACAATATTTAAAATTACTTCAATAAAAAGCTCTGACAAAAATATAAAAATATAACTATGTAGTTATATTAAACACCATTTTTCATAAATTCTGTTGCCTATTTAACCTTTTTTTAGTTTCTTGGGGCTTTTTGTGTGTGTTTGCTTATGGGGATTTTTTTTTATTGTGGATCTGTGGATTTGCTTTGAGTTTTTTTGTTAAGAGTTGTAAAACTTATATTCTATAGGCAGTAACAATGGAATTTCAATATAACGCATCCCTCACTTTATTTGATCTTTGATTTTTGTGTAATATTTGATATATTTCTTGAGGGGGAATAAAAAAAAAAAATTGAGTATATTAAAACAACAACCATCCACTAATGCCATACCTCTGATCCTTCTGCATTAAAATGATCCAGGGCTTGTTTCCTCAATTCCCCTTTTATTGATCCATCAAGCCTCTAAAGAGATTGAACAATACAGTTAAAAAGGAACTCCTACTATATTCTAATTGGAGCAACTTGAATTCACAATTGTCAAATAAATTGGGGTGGGGAATAAGAGTAACACTTCATCTTTCTAATTCATTATCATAGAATCATAGAACTGTTCAGATTGGAAAAGACCCTTGGGATCACTGAGTCCAACCATCATTGGACAACAACCATTAGTTTCATTTCAAAATACTATTTAGCATAAATAATTGCCAGTCTTTTCATATACATAAAATTAAACTTCCATAAATCTTTCTACAAAAAGGACACTTTAAAATAAAGTGGTAAAGATCAAGTCTTCTTGGCTACTACCAGCAAAATTCTTACCTGAAAAGGAAACTGACGATATTTCAAATACTCTGCTAGGATGTCTAGCATCCTCACCATCTGAGAGAAAATTAGTACTCTGTTGCCACGTTCTCGTAGACGAATCAGTAGCTTGTCAAGAAGGATTAGTTTCCCACTGCTACGTATTAAATGCTACAAGACAATGTGTATTGCAAAGTAAGTTCACTCCAACACTAATATTCACTGCAGATGGTTAGATGTTCATTAAGTGAACACAAAAGTTTAATAAGTATTTAGTCAGTCCTGACCTTGTAAAAACTCATTATAAAAGCATGAAGTACTCTAACTGAAATCAACAATATTAGCTAGCATATTTTTCAAATAAATGCATTTCTCAACTCTGACTCATAAAACAGCATCTTCACATTTCATTAAAATATTAAGTAAATATACTGTGCTATGAGTTAGAGCAGTTACAGTGTATACTTGATTTCTTTTCTACCAAATAAAAACAAAGAGACTACTTTAGTACTATGTGCTCCTCACTTTGTCTTTTGAACAGAAATAAGCATGACTACTTGATCCTCTAAGTATTTTTAAATAATGCCTAATCAGTTGAGTTTCTCAGGCAAGATAAAAGTTAGAGGAATCTTGTTTGTAGAGGTCAACAGGCTTTAGCTAGGTTACAATGTTAAGCCTTCTCAGCTCCAATGGAATAGAAACTCAGGTG
This sequence comes from Apus apus, assembly GCF_020740795.1. Taxonomy (NCBI): domain Eukaryota; kingdom Metazoa; phylum Chordata; class Aves; order Apodiformes; family Apodidae; genus Apus; species Apus apus. Next base: position 9,549,855 of record NC_067311.1, on the reverse strand, counting down.
CATGTTGAATTTAATGTTGAAAACATTAGGCCTCTTTAGCTTAGAGGCTCAGGACAGAAATCTGGGTAACAAAAAAAAAAAAAAATTGGCATTAGGTGCTTTTATTCTTTATGCCAAAAATGAGAAGGATGTATCATTTGTAATTAGAGCTAACAAAGCTTATTCAGATAAGCCAAGGAAAAAATTGTTACAAGTATGCAATTATCAGCAATAATGGATGAACGGTTCTGATAAGTTTAATTATAAATTTGAGATAGAGTGCACCAAGTTGCAAATGAAGCATCCTTTAGCTTTGATAAGCACTTTATAAAATATTTCATGTAGTGACAGCTTCTGATTTCAATCTAGTAATTTTGGGGATGTATTTAAATTATGAACTTAAAGAAAAAAACACCCTGATCTTTTTAACAGCATAAATGTTTCTAAACTGCATAAATTTTAAGTCCTTTTATTTGCTGCTGTGGTTCTCAGTTTTAATACAAAAATTAGTTAACCTTTACAATTTTTAGTTAATAATTAACCTTTACAAGTACAACAAACTATAAACCCACAACACCAATCACAGACCATCTTTGGTAGTGATGCTATGATTGCTTTTATTTATAACAACAACAAAAACAGGATAAGCTTTGAATGTTTGTTACTTTTATTTCCTTTCACTTTGGTTGTTTGAAGTCATGCAGAGAACAGTGTTTAATTACAAAAAAAACTTAGAGATTGTTGATGTACCACTGCCAGTCACATGCATTTGCCTTTATATTCAATTTACCTGTTTATTTAACTGTTTTATTTTAATATGGGTTTAATAGGTCTTACGCTTATTTAGTCTAAAAATACAGAGACTATTTCAACCAATTTTTAAACATTTTATTTAGTCTTGATCTATTATTCAGTTCTAGTTAAGAAAAACAAAAATAAACAATTCACCTGTAAATCCCAGGATGCACATTTAATAGAGAACTTATTCTTTCTTAATATACTTTAATAAGAACTAATAAATTGCCAGAAAACTATAAAGTTACTGTGTGCATATCAGAGATGTAAAAACACAGATGTATTACCTGTAAGGCCTCCTGTTTATTATAGAATTCATTATTGGCCGGTGGTTTAATGAGGTAGCAATGGTTACAACACTTCTTGAGTTCCATCATTATGTTCAAAAAGCCTGAGGTACTGCCTTTTGAACCTTTACTCAGGGCTTTATAATTCCTGGTTAAAATCCACCTAGAATATAGAATGTGCAATGGAAGTAATTGCTAACCATTTGTGGAAATATGAAAAATGTAAGCTCTCAAAATATCAGTTCAAATTGCATTATGAAAGCATTTACACTTCAGTAATTATCGTATAGACATACAATTAAAATTGCAGGAATTTAAAAGTGGCATAACTTACTTGTAATATTGCTTCTGCAATGCACTCATTTCCATCCTCAAAATTTGTTCAACCTTAGCAGGTAAAGACTTTTCTACATCTTTTTTAACTCTTCTGAGTAGAAACGGTTCAAGTTCCTTGTGAAGACTTGCATAACCAAACTCTCTCCCTTTGCCATGCTCCTCTTCAAAATCTTCCCAGGAAGAAAATCTTCAATGTAAGAAGGAATAAAGGTAAGTGACATACCACAAAGACCATAAATATACCACATGCACACAAACACCACTTCTCCACTCCCCTCTGTTTTGTTTAAGTTTCTGAATTTGCATCTCACAAGAAATTGCAAATATTTTGTCTGCAAATAGGAAAACGGAATTTCCCAAACACTTCTACAGAATGAAAATTCAAAACAAACTACTGAATTTTAATTTCTCCATTAAAAATCCAACATTTTACTTTTTTTGCATGGAAACTCAGGTAGAAGGTTGCAGAAATTCCATTATATTTCCCAAGAGCAGTATGAAAAAGTTGTATAGTTAGAGGAAGTGCAAGGCAACAGATCACTTAACATAATTTTTGCAGCTTGTATGGACTAGCTGAAAAGTTATTATCCTCTGTATCTGCTAACAAAGAGAATGGACTCTGATCAAATGAAGAATAGGTGCCAGACAATAAACTTTGTGGCTTTGCTTGTAAGGTTCTGAAGAAGTCAATGCGATGTGTAGTTTCAAAACCAATTAGAGCTATAGTGCTTTATATTTACATTTATATATTTATATTTCCCTAGAGTAAATACATATGATTTTCCTTTTAGATGAAGATTAAGCATCTTTTCAGGGTTCTGAGCCATACATCAATCCATCTTTTTTTGTGGACTGCTAAAACAGAAAAAGTGACAACTGCTACCAAAACAATTTATCAAGAGCAGCATGAAAAATATATTATTATATTATTATTATATTTTATATAAAATATTTAAACTATTTCACATTGCAATTTGTCATCTCTATTGATTCTCTAATCACTACAATGTTCTGCCGTAAGAAACTTGACCACAAAAGGGGAGGAGGGAAATCACATTCCTTACTTTTCTGGCATGATGAAGTGCAGCAAAGACCAAAGCTCTTTGAGGGAGTTTTGCAGAGGGGTTCCAGTAATAAGAAGACGATGATTAGACTTAAAGTCTATTAAAGTCTTGTAGAGAAGGGAATCATCATTTTTTAAACGATGAGCTTCATCAACTCCTATAAATACCCAATTCAGACCACCAAGGAATGACTTGGGGGGAAAGACATTATACATGTTAATACATTTTCAATTGACAAAAAATAAAAAATCCACTATCAACTCTCTTCTTTCCAGCATGTATAAACAAATGAAATAGCCAACAAGTAGAATTTTGTTAATTAAAATTTTCATATGCTGCTAAGATTAACAATAATTATGTGCTACCATCCTGAAAAGATTAGTAATATACATAATACTGCACACACAAAGAGAAAGATATAACATGGGATTTCAGAGTTGTGAACCACAGGTGTTTGGAGCTCGGGGTTGGTTTGGTTTTTCAGTTCCTGGATGATGGTCTACGGGAAAGTAGAGATTTTGAGATGCAAAGAAATTACTGCAGTAATGTGAAGCTCAAGCAACCTGAAGAAAAAAGTTTTACCCACTCAATATGGGGGGAGTGAGTGGTAGAAAGCCTCAACACACATACATAAAATCTAAAAGCGCGTAAAGAAAACTTCACTGTGATACTTGAAGAGCAAAGCTGTCATACTTCCCATCCATTTAATGGCCCAGAACCCAAATATGTGCCAACTCTAAATAAGTTATACATTCTTCAAATGATTTTATCTCCCTGAAGAATTAAGAGCAATTACCTTATCCTTCAGTAAAATTTCATAAGTTGTTAGAAGTATATTAAATTTTAATCGCTTGGTCTGTGGATGCATCCATTCATGAGTTCTTATCTACAAGAAGAATCAAGGAACTATAAGCTAGAGAAAAATGGTTTTACTGATCAGGATGACTTCATGTACTAAAGCAATATAGATGTTAAGTGACATAAAAGAA